>NC_086450.1:11959407-12084407 GCF_028390025.1 Pseudophryne corroboree | reverse complement strand
GGCCATCGTCGACTTAACTGGAGCTGAATTGAATTGCGTCGGGAGCTAATTCCCGGCGCTATTCATAAGTTGCCGAATTGAATCGACCCCTATGTGACCAATCACTGATAATCAATCCCAGGGGTTCCCAAACTTTGTCCTCAAGGCAACCTAGCAGTCCAGGTTTTAAGGATATCCATCTTTGAGGTCAATTCAATTGTTTTACCCTGCGGCTACCACCAGGGGGAGCAAAATGGAGCAATTCAATTGTTGCTCCGTTTAGACGCCCAGTAGTCGCGGGGCTGACATTTTTTTCTCGCAGCCTCCTTAGGTGCGAGAGGAAATGTGTGCAAACTCGGCACTTTGTGTTTGGATGCCCAAAGCAGGGAGTTTAGACGTTTTAGGCGGCTAAACTCGGTCTGTTTGGGCGCGACATGCGTGATGTGCATTGTGCCCAAACACAACTGAATTGTGACAACTGTTTGGGCGTCTAAAAAGTCCAGGATTTTTAGACGCCCGAAACAACTGAATCGGCCCCAAAGTGACTCAAGTAGTACCTCAGTCAGATTATACCATCTGTGCACAAGCATGGAAATCCTTAAAACATGGAGTGTTAGGGTGCTCTGAGGACAAACAAAGCAGTTTATAATCAGCTCCACAAACGATAAGGCGTCAGATAAAATCCCTCCGATCACTGAACGTGCCGACACAAAGTGCCCTCTCAGCTAGTTAAGAAAAGATTAAAAGAAAGCTTATTCCATAGGTCACACCATAAATCTATTGTTCTGAGCCTCAACCCCAAAGTACCCCCAACAGGTCATGTGTTCTGAATTTCTAATCTGGGGAAGCTGGTGGGATATTTACAGACCAGCAGAACAGATTATCGCAACTGTGCATGATTACAGAAATCTGGAAATCATGACCTGTTGATGGTGCCTGAGGACTGGAGTTGAGATCCACTGGCATAAACCACAAAGCAGTTTGTACTGACGCAAGTAACTGTGGATATGCCTGGTGCGTATAACAACGCATGACTAGTAAAAGCCTGTTCTGCTGCCCCGTGCAGTCCAGCATATCACGGCAGCCAATACACAATGATCTGTCACTGTAATAAAAGCAATACACGTGTGTGCCATACCTGTGTGCGTTCTCTGGTGCGCCTTCAAATGTGAACTCTTTGTGTAGACTTTTCTGCAGCCATTAAACTGACAGCGATGGACCCTTTTCTTATTTTCAGGCGAGGCTTCTCCTCCATTCCCAGCCTCGCCATCACTGAGACCGCATTTTGTCGTTATGGCGGCCGACGAAGACTCCGCGGCCTTTCCGGAACTAATAGAAGCCTTTTTCGCCACCAGTTTTAAAGTCACGGTTCCATCCAAAGCAGAAAGGGACTGTGGGGTTTTGACCAGATGCCGACTGAGTTCTGGGGAAGAGGGTGGCGTTAGCGACGTCACCGCATTAAGCTGCGCCTGATTTACCGACGTATAACAGTCCATAGCGGAACTGGCAGGCTGAAGGCTGATGCAGGTCTCGGATAGAAGTTTGTCTTGAGAAAGCAAAAGGTCCATACTGGGGCGCTTCTCATACGCGCTAATGTCCAAAGGAATTACAATGGGGTCCAGCTTTCGGCCGCAGCCATCTGTCCCCGGGCCGATAGAGCCGTTTAAGAAACAGTCAAATTCTTCCCCAAAAGTCTCAGATATCTTCTTTGGTTCTGTCTGCAGGTACCGCTCCAATTCCAGGCAGGTCTACGGATGTGACAGGAGAGAGAAAGAGAGAGCATTAAAGTCATATCACTATACCATCACAGTCCTAGCGTACACGGGAAAACCGCGCACGTTCTCCTGTACAGAACGGTGACTAGCGTCATCTGCTGGGTTATGTAGTGCATCACACAATATAATGTCCTGCCGTGTAAGAGCCAGATCAGAGCCCTACGGGGGAAGGTAGTTCCCATGGTTTATCATACGCAGGCAGGTAAGTGGTGCAAGTCCCCTGTATACAGTACTTTCAGTCGCATACTTGCCTTCATGTCAGGGAGACTGTAGAGGCAACGTATTTACTAATATTTATTTACTACTCTACTTATCATATATCTAACACCTTCTAGTAGATACTCTAATAGCTAGAATTTGATTGGTTGCTATAGGCAACATCTTCACTTCTACAAACCCACGCTTTAGTAAATACACCCCCCCTGAAGTATGTACGTGTCCCTGGAGGGGGCTCGTACTACTCTCTCAGAGATATGTCCTAAAGTGTACTTGCATCACATGTAATAAGACGCATAAGATTTGCAATAGGCCTGACTGTGCATTAAAAATATGCTGCACTCTAAGATTTTCTACCATCTTAAATTACACCCCCCCCCCCCCCCCCCCCCGTTTCCCATTCCACCAGGTTTCTGCAATTAATCACACATCCGTGAGCACACAGCCGCTCATCTGGACTTCAGTGCACTGGAGAGTGGCGGCCATTTTCTTGTAGCACACATGTTCCCTCTTATCCTCCCCAGTGTTTGCACCATGGTTGGTGGACAGTGACGGCATCACCACTGTGCTGTGCACACCTATAGCCCGGCCTCAGGGAGATTGCTAGACCCTTCAGGGGAGTCAGGGATATCACACCAGGGAGTGCCGGCATGTAAGCCTGGATGTCACAAAGTGTGGATGGTGGGCGATCATTAAATCTAACCAGAAAACCCCTGTAAAATCCAAAATGGGGGGGGGGGGATTCAACTGCCGGCAACTTATTTGCCGGTCTTGGTTTTTCCCCTGCAAATCTTCATTCGTTTTTTTACCAGTTATTCATGCAGTGCACACGTATCCCACAGCACTTCAGAGTCACGCACACCAGCCCCTGCTCCAGTGGAGCTTACACTCTATATTCCCTATCGCATGGACACAAATATACAGTGGGGATAATTTTTGTCAGCAGATAATTAACCTACCTACCAGTATGTTGTTGGAGTGTGGGAGGAAAGCAGAGCACCTAGGTAACACAAACATGGGAAGAACATACAAACTCCACACACATCCTTATGGCCAGAAATTGAACCCATAACCTTATTGCTATGAGGCAGTAATGCTAACCACTACACTAACCGTGCTGCAGACATCTACAACAGGGACTCCTTGGGGTCAATTTATTTCAAAGACAGTTGAATAGCACTGGGAATTAGCTGCCGGGGCTATTCTATACAGTGCAGCGGTAAGTCGTAGAATGTCCGTGCTCCCGAACTAAATATGGTGTTTTGCCGGGAGAACCGGCATTCTCCAACTTAAGTGCCCAAGGCGACGCTGTTTCCGCCACGCTAAGGGCAGAAATCAACATTGCACCGGCACTTTGGCGAATTTGTGCTCGCACCCTGAAGAAATCCCTTTTTCGGGTGTCACAGGGCGCTGTATTGAATAGCTCCGGTAGCTAATTCCTGGCGCTATTCAACTGTCTTGAAGTTGAATTGTGCCCCTTATTTTTCTAGAATTATACACCTACATTTGGATTAAGATGACTGGTGGGAATTATAGTACAGAACACGAGCCGACAAACACGACCTGCGTCATTCTATAACTCCGGCCAAGGCTCTTGATGCCTACCTCTGCTAGCCTCACCATTTGCTGTATACAGTATCGGGTATGGGACTCAGGGTTGACCCAAATTAGGTCGACACCACTTAGATTGACACCAATTGGTCAACCCACCTTAGGTCGACGCCTAAAATATGTCGACATGGACAAGAGGTCGACGTGAACAAGGCCGACATGGAAAAAGGTCGACATGAGTTTTTTTATGGGGGGGGGGGTTTGTGTCGTTTTCTCCGTAATGTGACCGGGAACTCCAATTAGTGCACCGTGTCCGATCGCCATGCTCCGGACAAGGTTACCATTCCCAATTGTAGTCCACATGGGTTGTAAAGTCTGAAATTTTTTTTAAAAAATAAAAAAAATTGTGAAAAACTCATGTCGACCTATTTTAGGTATCGACCAATTGGTGTCGACCAGGAGTCCGGATACCGCAGTATTATAAATATGGACCTGTCCGACGTACTGGGACCTGTGCAAAATCCGACCTAAAAGGAACTTCCAGTTCCTCCCTTTGTATCTTCGATGGCGGCACAAAGAATACGACCCATTAGACTTCCTGACCTGAACAATCACTTCTATGTAGCATAAACGCAGTCGAGGTGTAAAATGGGTTATGATCCACTTTTCTAAAAGCCTGGGCTCACAATTCTCGTACTCCAGCCATTTTGTCCTGCGTAAAATTACACCATTAAATAAGTTTCATAGTATTTAGCTCTGGTTAAAGGCCCGCAGCGTCTGCTCGCTAGTACACAATGATAAAAAATAAAAAAACGCAGTCATGCATTCCAGGATTATCTGAAGGGCCGCGATAACATTCACACCTTCCCCATTTCTTTTTACTAGCCTTTAACAACTTCTCAGAGGAATTTCCGAAAACAGCGCCATGAATACCAATTTATTTAAAACACATTCTAAATACACTCTATAAAAAAAAAAAAAAGTAAAAAAAAAAAAAAGAAAGAAAATAAAAAACGACTTTAAGTTACTTTCATTGACAGACGTAGCTGGATCAGGGGTTTGCGTGGAGCTCTACCGTGAGAAATTAACATGTTATTAACTTTCGGTAATGGTAGGCAGACTGACAATAACGGCTTTTATAAAACATAATGGCTGTCTAGAGACAACGGGGAACGCAGAGATATTTCCTATCGAGTTTAAGCACCTTGGAAAATAAGCTATTCCGCGGTTATTAAAATGGTAGCCCAAGGCCACTCTAATATGACGGAGATTTAGAAGCTGACATAGCGAGCTGCAATTTTAATGAATTCCTATAAGAAAACGACTCCACAATATTTCACGTAACTGGAATCCAGAAAGAAAAAGGTGTCAGGAAAGATTACGGCGACACACGTTCCGTAATAGAAGCCCAGAGCAAACAGAAAGAAAAGGAAAAGCACTTACACAAATCGCAACTGCAGACAGAACATTTTAGTCGTTCGTTTTCCTCAAAGTTATTTTATTGATGACACCACCGCGCATTACTGAGAGCAGCGTACTGGGCTTCTCGCAAGTGGAACAGGTTCAACTGCTCCAATGGATTCTGTACAGGCAATGTTGGACAGATAGTGGAACGCAACCTTTGATGAACTCTCGGGAAGCCGAGACCTCAGTAATGTTAAATTGCGGCGACCCAATTTTCAGGTTTTTTTACATCCACATAGTGGAAGACCTGTTAGAAAATATGCCCCGTATGGGATTTATGTGCTATAAAAACACTGCAGGGAAATAGAAACAAAAATTGCAAAAAGAAAAGGAAAAAAAAAGCTACAGTAACTGTGTATAAATATGTAACTATATGTTGTTCCTCCAGGGAGGCTTCAATTCCCTGTACCAAGATGGCGGCAGAACTACGTACTGCTCATGTGCGGCACCATCTTGTTACATTTGCCCTCATTCCGAGTTGTTCGCTCGCTAGCTGCTTTTAGCAGCCGTGCAAACGCTAAGCCGCCGCCCTCTGGGAGTGTATCTTAGCTTAGCAGAAGTGCGAACGAAAGGATCGCAGAGCGGCTACAAAATAATTTTGTGCAGCTTCAGACCTACTCAGCGCTTGCGATCACTGCAGACTATTTAGTTCCTGTTTTGACGTCACGAACACGCCCTGCGTTCTGCCAGCCACGCCTGCGTTTCCCCAACCACACCTGCGTTTCTATCTAGCACGCCTGCGTTTTTACACTCACTCCCTGAAAACGGTCAGTTACCTCCCAGAAACACCCACTTCCTGTCAATCACTCTGCGACTGAAATGCTTCGCTAGACCTTGTGTGAATCTACTTCGGCTGTTGTGAAAGTACGTTGCGAGTGCGCATTGCGCCGCTTACGCATGCGCAGAAGTGCCTTTTTTTGCCTGATCGCTGCGCTGCGAACAAAAGCAGCTAGCGATCAACTCGGAATGACCACCATTGTTAGAGCGCCACAGTGAGAGACAGAAGTCCGGTGAGACCTGAGATATACCGCGACTGCAATGCTTTCCAGTGATCCTACACCACTACCCGCTACCTGCATACACTCAATGGCTAGTGAGCTGTGTGGCACGCCGCACTGCTCAAACTCCGCTCCATGACCAGAGGGTATATAACAGTGAGTACAGCGGTAAACTCTATCACATCAATAAATCACTCCACTGGTTATGTAACTGGGCTGTTCATAGTGTTAAGGTATCCGCTGGGGCGCTGCATCCTGAAGTCTGTACACACACATTTACAGTGAAGACTACGAGATATTGGCAAAGACCAGACTTCGGCAATGTATCAGCTAGATTTAAAGCAGCTTTCTGCTTTAAAGCAAAACAAACCCAGTCTTATTTTAAAATTGGTGCTTTAAATGTAGCCGCTACATCGCCAAAATCTCGCAGCGTAATACACGTGGGTATTTATTTACCAAGTATATGGTCATTTTGGTCCCACAGATGGGCTAAAACATCATGCATTAAGAGGCGTTGGCTGTGATCACATGACATGAAATGTCTGAAGCGCAAAGTATATATTCCCACCGTGTCTGTAGTTACTACAAGTAGCTTTGGTTCTGATGAAGCCCTGAAACTTTACCAAGCAACTTTGGGAAGGGTGCAAGTACTTATGCTATATAAAAGTTACATTGTAGGTTGTATTGTACTATATGGTGTTGGGTATGGGATCCTGGCGGTCAGAATACAGACGCCGGGATCTTGGCCGCCAGAATGCCGGCGAGCGCAACAAAGCCTCTTGCGGGTTCGGTGTTAAAACTGTTTTGATTCTCCTTTTTAACTCCAAAGAAATAAAGAAGTTTCAGGAGATTTTGTCCTTTTCACCACCAAATTAGCCGAGATCTGTACTAAAGTCTCAGACGGAGCTGTCCATGGTATTAGGAGGCAGGACGGTTCTGTGTCCGGACTCCCCAGCAGCGCAATCCCACAGCTTTAATAAAATGGTAAAATATAGATAAAGAGTGTCATACAGATGCGTCCTCACGCCATACCATGCCGGACGCCCATCTTTTATGCATTGCAGGTGCAGCGAAACGCCACAGAGAGTGCACCGGTCAAGCTAGGCCGAAACGTTACCGCACAGGAATTGGTTTTACACACATACAAAGTAGATTCACAAATGTTGCACATCGCATTGACCGCTGTACACCAGCAATGCAGTACGGCCGCTTTTCTGTGTTTTAATTATGCACATTATGAGCGGAAAAAAACCCGTAAGAAAACAAAACAAAAAAGAACACATCTGTACGCTACAGGAACTTACAGTAGTCCCACATCCTATTGTTTATTAGCCATGGAAATTGCTTCACACTTCTAAATTCAGTGCTGGTTAGTGCTATATTTGCCATGTACACACACACACACACACACACCCCAAACCAAGAATTTTTGCACAGCTCATCAAGTGCGCTAAACAAAAACTTAGAGGGTGAATCAGAAACGGACGCAGTTGCAGCCGCTGACACATCTTTATGCTGCGGCTGATGGGTGCCCTATTGAGATGCCCATCGGCTGCGCTGCAAATCCCCCCATGGGCGTACAAAGACGCACTGTAGGCACACCATCAGACGTCGCACCTGCCTATGGCAGGCGCAGAATCCCTGAGTGACCGTGGCCGCCCGTAGCAGTACAACTGCACCTTTAGACGCAGTCGCTGACACCAAAATGCCTGCTAACCTCTAAGAACCCCCCATTAAAATGACATTGACCTCCATTCAGTTCTATCTGTGGCAACCATTGGGGCGCATATGTACAGTGCGTCTCAGAAGCATGCGCCAGATATTTTCCCCCGCGTCCACCTGACAATCGCTCCCTAAAGACTGACGGGAGACCCGGTCACTGCACACGGTCCCTGGAATAGAACAAGTACAAAAGTGAATTTGATTTTTTAATGCATTGTCATCTAGACAAAACCAGCCGCCTACAACGGGGAGTCGGAAAAGAAATACTTAGCAATTTGAACATGGCTTTCGTGGAACGCCAGACCTTCATGGTTCAAATCTAACAATTTAATTTGAGTTTTAGACGTCTTTTAGAGGAGTGCATGGACGTAAATTTCTGGTTAGGATAAAAAAAAAAAAAAAAAAAAAAGCAAGAGAAAGAAACATGTCCGTATATAGGCCCTCATTCCGAGTTGATCGGTCGCAAGGCGAATTTAGCAGAGTTACACACGCTAAGCCTACGCCTACTGGGAGTGTATCTTAGCTTCTTAAAATTGCGACTGATGTATTCGCAATATTGCGATTACAAACTACTTTGCAGTTTCTGAGTAACTTCAACCTTACTCTGCCTGTGCGATCAGTTCAGTGCTTGTCGTTCCTGGTTTGACGTCACAAACACACCCAGCGTTCGCCCAGCCACTCCTCCGTTTCTCCAGCCACTCCTGCGTTTTTTCCGGAAACGGTAGCGTTTTCATCCACACGCCCATAAAACGCCGTGTTTCCGCCCAGTAACACCCATTTCCTGTCAATCACATTACGATCGCCGGAGCGATGAAAAAGCCGTGAGTAAAAATACTATCTTCATTGTTAAATTACTTGGCGCAGTCGCAGTGCGAATATTGCGCATGCGTACTAAGCGGATTTTCATTGCGATGCGATGAAAAATACCGAGCGATCAACTCGGAATGAGGGCCATAGTTATACAGATTATTTAACAAATGAGAGTATCATGTAAAGGCTTCTTGAGAATATATTCTTTAAGCATGTTGCGATATGCAGTAATATATTAAAAGGTAGCAATTCCAAAAGGACTTCTTTTTAAGACAGCAAGTTTTGTATCTGTGTAACGTGAAGCTGATGCTCATTTCCCAGGATGCTCTCCTGTAACTCAGTGTTTGCTTTCCTCAGGACAGTTACATTAATGTCAATTATCTGATTTCTGACTGAGAGCCAGTCAGTCATGCATGGACCTCCTCAGTTGTCATAAGAAGCAGAGGTAGGGTGGGAGGGTTAGGAGTGGTCTACTGAAGACTCTACTCTCTAGATCATGTGTCATGTGGCTGTGGTTGCCAAGGTGATCACAAGACACTCAGTAACCTGTAAATTGCTACAGCTTAAATAAAAAATGAATAAAAAAAATGAACAAAACATGGATGTTAAAAAAAGCTCTTTTACAAGGGGATTGCAGTTTTCAGTCCTTACCATAAATGAATATTTTTAAAACAGTCGCCATTTTGCAAAGTAGACTATTACGTGGCAAAAATGGAATGAAAAAATAAATAAAAATTAATGACCTTTACCGCCCTGACGGCCAGTTTGTGCACCCAATTCTTTCAGTGTCAAAAAAACGCCTCCATATACTGTTTGCTGTGTAAGACGTCTGGCAAAATTAATCTAAAAGAAAATGACATTTCTGTGGCTCAGTCTAGCACCCATGCTCCCCCTGGCTTTGCGGAGTATATACTGTCCCTTAAATGACCTTTTACCCCCGTCAGTGCAGCAGCGCTACACGCCAAGGAATATAGGAACTAATTCAGACCTGATCGCAAAAGCAAAATCTTTCTCTAATGGGCAAAACCATGTGCACTGCGGGTGGGGCAGATGTAACATGTGCAGAGAGAGTTAGATTTGGGTGGGTTATTTTGTTTCTGTGCAGGGTCAATACTGGCTGCTTTATTTTGACACTGCAATTTAGATTTCAGTCTGAACACATCCCACCCAAATCTAACTCTCTCTGCACATGTTACATCTGCCCCACCTGCCCCACCTGCAGTGCACATGGTTTTGCCCATTAGAGGAAAATTTTGCTGTTGCGATCAGGTCTGAATTAGGCCCATAAACACAAACCAGAGCGTCACAGAAGCGTCCGGTCGCGCTGTATATAAATATGGCGTGCTGCTTTTCTTAATTCCCCTTTTTCTCTCTAATCCAGCATGAATACTTGCTATTATCTCCTGATGAAGGTTTGCAGCTGATCACCAGTAACCTAAGTGCAATTACAATGTGAATTGTTGCTACTTGAGAACAGCAGGCTACTTAAGCTCATGCGTTTAACCGTGTTCCCTGCAAGGGTTCATTCTTGAGATGATGCAGATTGCGTCCGAATATCTGCATCCCATAATGACGGGGCACTTGTTGTAACCGGGGATCCTGTCAGTTGCGTCGGTGTTGACACAAGCAGTTGATTGTGACCTTTGCACAAGAGCAGGAAGACATCCCACAAATTGCGAGACTTGCAGGTTTCACAAACACAGAGGCACAAGAACACAAGAAGACATTGCGCCGAGGACGGAGGTTGCTACACTCGGAGGGCTGTAATTCCTCATAGACCCAGCTGCGTATTACTGGAATAAGCACTTCGGAGATATGATAAAATATAAAGTGCTTATAATGTGAGAGCTATAAAAGGCACCCAGCAGTCAAGCAATGAGACATTACCCACGTCAGTAAATAGCGGCTATAAAAAGTGTTCTCAGCCCTTGCCGTAGGAATTGTTTTCAGGTTTTATTTTATTTCTCTTATAAATCAAAATGGATTTATTGGGTAAGTCTTACCAATGAACAAAGCAATTACTCCGCCAGTAAAAATAATAAATAATATCTAATAATAATAATAATAATGCTTCTTTCTTAATAAATTAGAAAATGTAAAATGGACAATAACTGACTACACTCTAATTTGGAAAGTTTTCCAGTCCTTGAAGCAAAGAGCGTCACCCTCCCACCATGCATAACGCTAGGGGTGGTTTGCTTATGACGGTGAAGTGGGCGAGGCTTGTACCAAACACAGTGCCTAATGATAAGGCCAGGAGGTTCACCCTTTGTATTATCCGGCCACAGAATATTCCGCCATTTAGAGCGCGGCTCTCATGTTTTCTGTCAAACACTAGGCGACATTTCCAGCGACCAGTCAAAGATTATTATTTTTTTGCCACCCTCTCAAAAAGCAACAAATGTGTTAAGTGCCCTTTGTGGGTGTCAAGGGCCCTTTTCCCCCAGGATGCCCAGTTTTGCATCTGTCCATGAACCCCGTATGTCCTTCACCCGACTGGTGTTTTGTGGTTTTAATAACCATTTCTTGGATGTACTGAATATTCTTTGATCATGTTCTCGTCCATTTGACATTTGCAAATATTTGAGAAAAAGCTGTAGAGCATATGTAGGCAACTCGTGTCACTCCAGCTGCTGGGGAACCACACATCACAGCATGCCCTGGCACGGGTTTTAGCGTGCCCTAACGTCAAAACGGTGGCGGGACATGCTGTGAGTTGTAGTTCCACGGCAGCTGGAAAGACGCATGGAGCCTATCCCTGCTCCAAAGTGGCTTCTTTGGCGTGTGGAATTGCCCTTACAGTGAAGTGCAAAAATCAAGATGGTGAAAGAGATACCTGCTCCACATCATTTCAACACTGGTCGTAGAAACGTATCTCAGCCAGAAGTAAAGGTGGGTACACACGGTACGATGTGTACCCACAAATGCGACGGACGATATGGGGGCCGGAGCAATCCGGTGCACGACCGCCCACTATGCTGCCCCCCCCCGCATTGCATGGGATTGTCAGCTGCACCCCCTGATCTTTTGAACATGGAGAAAGATCAGGGGAAGCGACGGACGAGCCCCACGGGAGCACGCCATGCACAAGATCGAGCATATACACAGAACGATTGCTCGTCTGCTCGATTGGGAACGCCCACATCATTTGACAAATCGTTCCGTGTGTACGCAGCTTAAGGAAGGGTTTGACTCAACAATTTTTCAGTGCTAGACACGGCTATTACTTTAAGGATAACTGATGCCTATGGTCTATGGATAGACGCAAGTCCGCATATCAGGAAATGGGCCAAAGAGGTTTCCACTGCTCAGTAATCCCTGTGCTGTAAGTAAAACTATTATACAGGCTTCCATGAAGCAAGCATATATATATAAAACGTTGTTACGTAAGGCTATAACATCACACATGTAGAGCAGTTTTGTTAAACAGATTATGAGAGAAGGTCAGCGCGTTTTAGGTCTTCCTGCATCCTACACTCAGCCTACTTTTGGAGGTCCTAAGTGGTTTTTGGTCAATGGACCTTTGAGCAACTCACCGGTAACCTGGTCAGTTGTAGTCGGATAAAAGCAGATTAAAAAAAATAAAAATGTAGGAGACGAATAATAAAAACCTAAAAAAACAACATTGGTGTTTTATTTCCTTTACAATCCTTATTCAATAGAATGCGCTGAATAACGGAGTAACATAAACAGAACCCAGGAAAGGATTTGCACTTACAGCCTGTCATCTCGTCCTCCAGTTTCTCTTGTTCTTAAGACATTTTTATTGATTAATTCTGTTTACTTTATCTGAAGCTGCAGATTAATGAGCGATACATGGATTCTAACAATACAGGATGACAATGATTCTCCTGCGTCCTGGCACAAGCCTTCTCCCCAAGTCCCTTTCAGAACGGTCTGGCGCTCCGGCAACCTGTAATTACATTCAGGTTCCCCTGGACTCTTCCCACTGACACTGCACCTGTCTCAGACTGAATAGACAGCTGGTACTAGACACGGACTGGTCTATATTATTTCTTAGCTGTACAGTAGACCAATTTGTAATGCATGACATATATATATATATATATATATATATATATATATATATATATATATTGTGTGATTGTGTGCGTGTGTGTGTGTGTGTGTGTACACACACACACACACACACACAATTTAAAATGGGCATTTTTTAAAAGCGAACCCCTCAAATTTGCTGCATTAAATATTGAGGCTGTCGGGCTATTATGCAATTATACACGGTGGAGTCACATTATTATGACCCCCAGCTAATAGCCGGAGTAACCGCCATGTGCGGCACGGACAGCAGCTAGACGGGCTACACTGTCATGTTAGACACACGTCTGGTAGCCCCCAGGATCACTATGACGGTGAGCTGCTCCACTGTAGCGCGTCGGTCGGCCATCATGCACCTTCATAGCCGACGTTCTCCTCTCACATCAGTGGCACGTGGTGCTCCGCAGTTTCCACGCCGGTTATTGGCAATGATGCCATTTGTCCAGTCACGATATACCTTCACCGCAGCAGCACGCGGACAGGTCACATACTGCGCTGTCTCAGAAATACCGCCAACCTTGGCCCGAAAGCCGATAATAAACCCTGTCTGCAACTCCGATAAATCGCCCCTTTTACCTATGACAGCGACGAGTGATATGTGTGCAGACGGCCTATCGCACACCTTATATACCCACCAAGCCAGCGCACGCCGCGTGATGTACTCCATGTGCTACGCGCTGCCGACGTCAAATGTAGGCGGATGTCATTATAATGTGACTGGACCTGTAAATAAACGTTGGTAATGAATATAGTGGTCCATCAAGCTATTCTGATAAATAATCTTTATGATCAGCTGGACTATGAGAAAAACACCGCATTGCTATAGGATAATCTCAGAATACATGCCACTATAATCTATAGCATATATACTGTAACGCGCCTCATTACTATCAGCAGAAACCAGGATATAAATTGGCAATGGCTCCCTATTAATGGCATACGTAGAATCATTGGAGGCATAACTTACACGGCTCTTGGAGCGCAGTCAAGTTGCCGGTTCGGTGGCGTGACTGCGGAGAGAGGTGTACCGTCCCTGCAGGATTTCCGGTCAGTTATTACCAGTGATTTCAGCCTTACTTTAGAAAAAAAATAAAAAATTTATTTTATTACTATATTACTCTTTCCTGGTAATATTTACGGCAGAAACGTTACAGACCTGATTTATGAAATAATTATTGACATTTGACGAACTGAGGGCTCAATAAGCCTGATGTGGATTAAACCACAAGGCTGTGCGGGGGGAGGGGGGGGGGTCCTAGGCGCTAGTCACGGGCTATAAAATATTAGTAATCAAGGGGTGCGTTCAGAGTAGCTTACCTGATGCATGTGGCTTTAAAGCCCAGGTCTGTTTGTCCATTGAAGCTTCTCCCCCGCCCCCCCCCCCACTATCCACTGTCAACCAATGGGTGTTGACCTAGAGTCTGGACACCGGGTGGTCTAGGCCTGCAGTGTAGGTTTGTTGTGTTCAAGTTGTGCATTGATGGCGCTGATTTTGGGCGCGCTTCCTTCGCTACCATATTTTATATTACATTTAATCTTTAAATAAATTGCTGAATACAATAAATAGTGGCACAAACGCGTCAGCTTGCAGTATTTAGGTCTCACGCCCACTGGCATTAAACTCGCGAGTCCTACCAGTGCCAAGTCCAACACACAAAAACGGGTCAAAAAGATGGAACCCGATTGGTTCACAAGGGAGCCCGTCACTACCTGTGATGTTACTTGTGTTTTGGGAGCGTTGCTATTCCTCAAACAATGACTACTCCATCCAACCGGCTTACTGTGAGATTCACCCACTTCCCACATGGAAGCGTTAACAAAGGCATGTCACAGGCAGACGTTACCTGGCCTTATAAACACCTGGGATGTGACGGAGAAACGACGACAGAACTCCCCAACACCACACAAGTCATCCTGTGCATTCTCCCCCAAAGAGAACCAACGATCTCTCCCACTGTCGGCTGAAATTCCATTTATTTATGTGATGCGCCTTCCTGCAGCTTTTACTAAACACATAATACTCCCAGCGATCTCGTCTACTGTCCGTTTTCTCACCCTGCAAAGCTGTTTATTTGCATACTAATCCAGTTAGCGCAGCAAATCTGTCTGTCAACGCAACAATTTACTGTACCGTATGAACTCCCTGCTGATATAAAGAAATGGCTGAAATGCACAGAAGGAAGTTAGACAAATGAAATAATTGTTTAGTAAAGTTCCAAGGACGGCAAGTAAATGCACATTTATCTGCAGGTGACAAGTCCGTTTACTGCATCAGTGATGCCGGGAACATGTACATGTTGTATACTGTATATAGGACGCCCCATATCTCGTACTTTGCTGCTGCTGCGAGTTATCAGTAGTAATATATGCCATCTATGTAGCATAACATAACGTGAATATGTGACACCCACACGGAGGCATTTACCAATTTGTTATTAGCATGAATAACAGAGATAATAAAGTCTAATTATCGAGCCTAAATCTGATAATTAATAAATCGGTCCAGAAGCGTGATAACGGATATCTGTTGATACATGTTGACCGTTTTTGTTGCGTCATTTCATGAATTGCAAAGTTTTCACACATCGAGTTCCAGACCAAAATGACAGCATCTGTCCAGTTCTTTCAGGCACCTCACGGAACGTACACCCGCATTTTAGCACCCCCTTTATTCACCACTTGCCGCATTTCGTGAAATGACCAAAAGATTTCAGGCAGAGAGCGCAATCCCCAGTTTTCATTAATACATGTGCAAAAATGCTGAAGGCCGCTTCATGAAGCGTCTTAAAAGAAAAATTACATGATGTTAAAAAACAACAACAACTGGGCTTGCATTCCATGGATAGCTAACCCTAACCCCTCCAGCCCCCCCTGCCCCAAAAAACTTGCGCATAAAGACAAAATAATTGGTTACGCTATTGGTCGCGGCCTTCGCCAACCGAGTGCTGGCTCCTATGTAAGTGAATCGGCATCTTTGTACGCAAACACATTCAGCAACACACTCAAAAGATGTAACATCTCCGTGAGACTTTTTAGCCACCCCCCTGTAACCTTCCCCCTAGTGACCATCCTGGAACTCCCCTCAAATTTCTGATACCGTCCGTCCAAATTTATACGGCGACTCTGCATGTACAGAACAGGGACGCATGCGCGGTTCCACTCAGATGCACGCACAGTCAAAACGCATCGTTTCAATACATCTGACATCGCCGCAGCATCGAACTCAGAAATCAGGCCCTATGGGCTAGCGTTTTATGAAAAGGCAAATTCAGTATGAGGCTACGATAAATACACTTCATGTGACACAAAAGAGAATGCACCATTGGTAGCTGCCGTTCAAGTTCTAAAATGTATTTTTAACATAGTATCTTCCCACGTGTAATGCAGAAGACCGCTGCTTACGCCATTGTGAAATTAGCCAAATATCATCATTTATGAATCGAATATTAAATAAGTAATAAAAAAAATATATAAATAAAATAAAATAAATAGAAGATCAAAAAAGATTCCACCGTAATTGTACATTTTTCAAAAACTCCCCAATCCAGCTCCCGGCCTGCACGGACACGGTCAGCTCATGTATCTCAACCAGAGAACCTCGCTCTTGGGACTCTTTTCCTTTTGTTAATTATAATCCGCTAACCATGTCGGTTTCTCGGAAATGCTCTACCAAGGCAACGCGTCTCACACATCAGAACCTAGACGGCCTACAGAGACTTATGTAAAAGCCTACCAATCCGCTTCTGTTTATTTGCTGATATCTAATGCACTGGACTGCCCGGAAATTTGTGAAGACGTTAAAGTTCTACGTGAAGGATACGATACTTCAAAACATTTACAAAATATGTTTTTGGACCTCACAATTTTCACCTATGCTAAAACATTTTTTACAAATAATGTCAAGCAACAGTCTCGGTCTAGCTAATATACTCTACCATTCTTAATACAATGGGGGCCATTCCGAGTTGTTCGCTAGCTGCATTCGGTCGCTGTGCAGTGATGAGGCAAAAAATCGGCACTTCTGCGCATGTGTATGCGGCGCAATGTGCACGCGCGAAGTACTATTACAACGAACGATGTAGTTTAACACAAGGTCTAGCGAAGCTTTTCAGTCGCACTGCTGGCCGCAGAGTGATTGACTTGAAGTGGGCGTTTCTGGGTGTCTACTGACCGTTTTCAGGGAGTGTTCGAAAAAACGCAGACGTGCCAGGAAAAACGCAGGCGTGGCTGGGAGAACGCAGGGCGTTTTTGTGACGTCAAAACAGGAACTGAACAGTCTGAAGTGATCGCAAGCGCTGAGTAGGTATTGAGCTACTCTAAAACTGCACAAAAAAAAACTTTTGCAGTCGCTCTGCGATCCTTTCGTTCGCACTTCTGCTAAGCTAAAATACACTCCCAGTGGGAGGCGGCATAGCGTGTGCACGGCTGCTAAAAACTGCTAGCGAGCGATCAACTCGGAATGATCCCCAATATACGGGAGCAAGGGATGGATAATGCAACCGATACTCACTGGTTGGACTTGGAGTTTAGCCGCTGTTTGTAATACTATCCCTATAGAAGTGACAGCATAGCGCTGGTCTTTAATGAGGGACTCAGTGACGGAACTGTGCCGTTTCAGTCCGCTTACAGGAACAATTATCCACAAGGAAGACATATTTAGTCATAGTAATTATAGTCCATATAGCAGACCCCTACGTGTTATCCTGAATTGGCAACTTAATGATGCTCTATTAATAGTATAATAACCAGAACTTTCCAAGGCCGAACAATTGGGTCTAAAAAAAAAAAAATTTAATTCTGGACCGTTGCTACTAAATAGTCTTCAAGATAACAAAGCCTAATATTGCTCATCAATTAGGAGCGCAAGAAAAAAAACAATGCGTCATTTTGAAACCCACCCGTATCGCACGACACAAAGGCCAACTAAGACGGCAGGTCCTCGGCCTTCTTGAACTCAACAAATCCGGGTGGAGTAGAAGACGAGAGGCTGCCAAGAAAACGTTACACCAGCTTTCAGCAAAATATGCTTTAAGATTTCCCCGAGCGTTGAAGCGTTTCAGTTCTTCTATTGTGGATGATTTGTTCGCGTAATAAACTTTTCTTAGTGCTGTCGAAAGCCGGCGTTGGCTTCTGAAAAGGCTCCTTCATGGTATGAAAAGGTAGTGAATGGTGCCCTAGGGTCGTAACCAGAGCGGTGTAAACAGATGAAAGCGACAAATCGTATATATATTACAAACATTTTGCTTAGAACAGCCATAAGTAGCGGAACACAAAGCGTTGCGGGCGAAGATAGAAAATCTACTTACTGCCGCTTTGGAAAAGCAACATTACAGGGAGAAACGTCCTGGCCTTATACCAGATGGAAATTAAAACATTTTCTCCGTTACTTAATGATGATTGAAACGTCAGCTAGCCAATTACGTTAATGATCTATTTAAAAACAATGTTTTGCCATCGTAAAAAGGGAATATGCCTTATAGTTAGGGCTTGTCGTCACATTATTTATCCTTAACTAAAACATAGGGAACAAGTCACCCAGCGCGGACCCTCTCTAGTTCCCTGCACGTGTACATTTCATAGCATGGGTAAAGCGGCTAGAACTATATATATACACACACTGCTCAAAAAAAAAAGGGAACACTAAAATAACACATCCTAGATCTGAATGAATGAAATACTCTTATTAAATACTTTGTTCTTTACATAGTTGAATGTGCTGACAACAAAATCACACAAAAATGATCAATGGAAATCAAATTTATTAACCCATGGAGGTCTGGATTTGGAGTCACACTCAAAATTAAAGTGGAAAAACACACTACAGGCTGATCCAACTTTGATGTAATGTCCTTAAAACAAGCGAAAATGAGGCTCAGTAGTGTGTGTGGCCTCCACGTGCCTGTATGACTTCCCTATAATGCCTGGGCATGCTCCTGATGAGGTGGCGGATGGTCTCCTGAGGGATCTCCTCCCAGACCTGGACTGAAGTATCCGCCAACCCCGGGACAGTCTGTGTTGCAATGTGGCGTTGTTGAATGGAGCGAGACATGATGTCCCAGATGTGCTCAATTGGATTCAGGTCTGGGGAACGAGCGGGTCAGTCCATAGCATCAATGCCTTCATCTTGCAGGAACTGCTGACACACTCCAGTCACATGAGGTCTAGCATAGCATTGTCTTGCATTAGGAGGAACCCAGGGCCAAACGCACCAGCATATGGTCTCACAAGGGGTCTGAGGATCTCATCTCGGTACCTAATGGCAGTCAGGCTACCTCTGGCGAGCACATGGAGGGCTGTGCGGCCCCCCAAAGAAATGCCACCCCACACCATTACTGACCCACTGCCAAACCGGTCATGCTGGAGGATGTTGCAGGCAGCAGAACGTTCTCCTTGGCGTCTCCAGACTCTGTCACGTCTGTCACATGTGCTCAGTGAGAACTTGCTTTCATCTGTGAAGAGCACAGGGCGCCAGTGGCGAATTTGCCAATCTTGGTGTTCCCTGGCAAATGCCAAACGTCCTGCACGGTGTTGGGCTGTAAGCACAACCCCCACCTGTGGACGTCGGGCCCTCATACCACCCTCATGGAGTCTGTTTCTGATCGTTTGAGTAGACACATGCACATTTGTGGCTTGCTGGAGGTCATTTTACAGGGCTCTGGCAGTGTTCCTCCTGTTCCTCCTTGCACAAAGGCGGAGGTAGCGGTTCTGCTGCTGGGTTGTTGCCCTCCTACGGCCTCCTCCACGTCTCCTGATGTACTGGCCTGTCTCCTGGTAGCGCCTCCATGCTCTGGACACTACGCTGACAGACACAGCAAACCTTCTTGCCACAGCTCGCATTGATGTGCCATCCTGGATGAGCTGCACTACCTGAGCCACTTGTGGGGGTTGTAGGGAGGTCATACAGGCACGTGGAGGCCACACACACTACTGAGCCTCATTTTGACTTGTTTTAAGGACATTACATCAAAGTTGGATCAGCCTGTAGTGTGTTTTTCCACTTTAATTTTGAGTGTGACTCCAAATCCAGACCTCCATGGGTTAATAAATTTGAATTCCATTGATAATTTTTGTGTGATTTTGTTGTCAGCACATTCAACTATGTAAAGAACAAAGTATTTAATAAGAATATTTCATTCATTCAGATCTAGGATGTGTTATTTTAGTGTTCCCTTTATTTTTGTGAGCAGTGTATATATTTAACGAGAATGATGCACTGATTATATAATGTGGGAAGCTATACAGCCCACGTTACTAGTGGTTATTGCAAAAATTACTGCATTTTTTTTTTTTAGCTTTAAGTTGTTATGGAGACGCAAATACGGTGATCAAATTGGGCATGTATACAAAAGTAAATAGGTAAAAAAATAAAAAACCCTATAAAAAGGAGCGACGGAAAGAACAACCAGCAAATCTCTGCAATAGATTGCTTTGAAACCGAAAGCGGCGTCAGACTAAACAGATTACGGGCCGGCGCATACAGGACTACATAAGGTGGGAATGGGGAGCACGCAACTTAAGGTCCTGATTTATCAAGCCTCGAAGAGTGATAAATTGCACAGTGATAAAGTACCAGCCAATCAGCTCCTGTCATTTTTCCAACACAACCTGTGACATGTCAGTTAGGAGCTGATTGGTTGGTAGTCAGGAAAGTTCTGCATGCGACAACTCTGGTGATGTAAATGCTCGCGGACGAGATTACGGCGCTAGAATAAAATCAACGGAAAGAACAAAATCCTATTAAAAAAAATAGAAATCAGGAAGAGGATGTTTCCGATCACAGATCCGGCGCTGAGGCCGCCTGTGAATGTGGTGAATCATCCGAGCAACTCAGCAAGTAGACTTATGACTAATGAGAAAAGCGTTTTCCATTACCGTGACCAGAGTAACATCCGGAGAGTTCCCGTCGCAGTATAGGACAAGAATAGGGAAAGGTTACCTTCACTGCCCAGCTTCCCCTACAGCCACCAGAAATAAACCCGTAATTAATGTACCTCGTCTTAACGGCAACCTGTTATCAGCAATTAAACTCACAAAGCGATGGTTCTAGTGTGACAGCTGCATCTCCACCAAAGGGAGTCCCAATCCTGCAAAAAGATGAATTGCACCAGCTGAAGCAGAGAATCCGTCATCACCGCCGAGCAGGACCAACGTCCGTATGTTGCAGCGAGATCTAGGAGGTAGGAACGCTAGAGCAGATCACCAATGGTACCAAGAGTAATTAGCGTGGCCAGATGAGATGCAATAAGCTGCTCTATACGGAGAAGGACAAGGAAATGTATTCCATAAACCTGCAGAGGTGAAGTTCAGGAGCCTCTGGCCGTGATATTCCAGGACACGTGTGGACTCTGGAGCATTAAGGACCCCAGGAAGGACGCAGTATTTCCTCATGCTCATTGGAGATTAACCGAGATACAGAAGAGTTCATCGGTGTCACCGCAACATGAAGCACCGGAGGAACTGGAAGACTATCGTAACCCAATAAGCAACTGGTTTGTCAGGATGACAAAGATACTACAATACCTGTAGATAACGGGACGGAGTACACATACGGAAAGGCAAAATAATAATTGAAAAAGAATGGACCAAAGTACAAAGTACAGGGGCGGATTTAGAGAAGAGAGGGCCCGTGTGCAGTCTCTGCAGGGGCCTCTTCCTTTTCTGGCAGCGGCCACAGCGCTGTAGACTCTAGGGTCTACTTCACATGCGTAGGTCTCTGGGAACATGGCGCATGTGCCTTTTTCCTGGGGACAAATTTACTGTGCATGAGCAAATCACCAGGAAAATGGCTGCCCCACCATTTTCCTGGTGATTTATGTCTGCAGCGCCAGCCGTTGCGGGACTCCAGAGGGGCAATTGTAATTATATGGTTGCGTGTATGCGGTGTGGCCCCACAATGTACCCAGGGGCCCATGTGGCTCTGCGACATACTGGGGTGTAGCCGTTATGGCAGCCTGCTCTACCCAAAATCATTTAGTCAGCAAGAATACAAAGGAGGACCCTTATACAAACTGTGGACCAAATAGAAGCCTGGCCTGGAGAGTAACTGGATACAGGGCCTATGTACATGCACCTAAAGAAAAGATTATACCGAGTGGGAAGCTCACGCGAAAAGAAGGGATTCTGGAAGAGGACAGAAACTTGCAGCCAGACACTAGTACCAGATTAAAATAATCAGCACATACCTGTATCAAACCAAAGGTTACTTACAAGTAACTTATCTTGAGCCATAAACTCAACCAGAAGACTGAAGTGAAAGTAAAAACCAAAGATGTTATCTAGCAATCCCTGTAGAGACTAGAGTGCAGTATAAAAACTCTACCATTCCTTCAAAGACCCACAAACAACGGGGACGAATAGAGAGAACAACAATGCACAAGATGATACAAGGATTCCACCCACAGGCCCGCACTGCGCTGGTCAAAACAGCAGCACAACATGAATTATGGGGGAAAATGGATATTTACGATTAAAAGTGCCACCCTGGTGTCAAAGACTAGAGAGTTACAGCTAGAGTCCACCAAGAATATGACAAAAAGTTGTGAAGCCACTCTGTTCCTAGACAAAGTATATTCAATACCCTGGTGCCTGTGGCAGAAGTATGAAGACCGTGGGGTGTATGTACTAAGCCTTGGAGACAGATAAAGTAGAGAGAGATAAAACTACCCGCCAACCAGCGCCTGTAACAAGACAATTAGGAGCCGATTGGTGGTACTTTATCTCTCTCCAAGGTTTAGTAAATAGTCCCCAGTGAGAGGGGAAGAGAAGACATTTTTCTCCTAAAATTAGAGCAATCAGAAGTTTCTACCCAATAGCGAAGAGGTACAGACAAGCAACGGGGCACGGCTGTAAGGGGTAACAAGTATAAATCCCGGTACATCAGCTGCAATGGGAAATCTCCCCAGAGAGACGGGGAGGGGGTCAGTCAAGACGTTAAGCAGATACAAGGTATGACTCTGAAGATACCTACCTATGTGGACGTCGTGTGGGCTGGTTACTCCAGAGACTCTGTGTCTGCAATTGTCCCTTGTGCAGATTAGCGTACAGCCCAATCTCTGGCCCGGCAGAAAGAGTGCGTCTGTTATTATCTACAGAGGTGGAATATGTTCTAGCAGCTTATTCTAGCCAAGGGGTGAACGGGCCGCACCAGCTGTTAGCGCATCTCTCAGAGCCATCTGCTTAACCATCAAAAATGGGAACAACCAATGGTATAGCTGGCTGGCACACAGTGAGAAGATCAATGCTGGAAATAAGCCCCTCTGTGACAGACGTCACCGTCTACGTGACCTGGCGGAACAGGAAACGATTCTGATTAGACAAGGATAGGAAACGCCACTTCCCAAACCCAAGCTTACTCAATGCAGAACCAAGAGGGGCGGGATCAGTAGCTGTGTGGGGGGGGACGTATATCCCTATACTGACTGTTGTGAATGGCCAAATGTTCTCTGTAAAGCGCTGCGGAACATGTGTGCGCTATATAAATGGTAAGAAATACTGGCGACGTGCACAGCCTCAGTTAGAAGTATCCACAATCTGCTAGAGATCTGTGCTGGGATGTCGGTGCCACACTGAGTAGGTAAGTTTACATAATACCGGCTGATACACGGGTGCCCGGGAGACGTACACTTGCTAATGTTTAATTGTGAATCGTCTGTGATCTGTCAACTCTATGTACATTTTTTTTTTTTAAAGTGTAATTGTAAACCATTAAAATTGTCTCACCCTCTCTGTATGCCCCAGCGGGGTGCCCGGGTGACATCGATGACTGGGGCCCAGCAGTGTATAAACCCAGCCCTCTGATGAAATCCTCATAACGGCGTGGCCTGGCGCAGCGCAAATGACACTACAAGCCTGGAGATGCACTTTGTGCGTTATGCCCGTTTTAGATTTGTTTGTGTATGCTTGTTGTTACCTAAGTAACATTATATTACAAACGCACATGTCAAATCAACTTTAACTGCAATATATATATATATATATATATATATATATATATGTTCCCATCCATTTGGCCCAGACCAGGTCTTATAGGCTTCTTAGCCCAAGAAGCTGCTTCATCTGCCGTCACCTGGGTGCTGGGTTTAAAGCGGAGTCTCTCCCATGAGTCAGGGCTCCTGAAGGCAGTTAGTGTCCAGGTGATAGGCCTGCTAGTGACAGTGGGATCTGGAGGGCTGGGCCACTAGTGTCAGGATGCCGGGACCTGAAGGGTTCCTTATTAAGAGGGAGTGAGGCAGGGCCTAACCTCCCTGGTAGTTTATACTAAAGACAGTGATCTTTGTTTTAGGTTTATCTTTGTTTTATGTATATCTTTGTTTTTGAGCTACCTGAATAAAAGCTATTGTTGTCTTTGCACAGGCCTGGAGTCGGTCGTTGGTGGATTTTTGTAGCAGTGCACATTCTAGCAAGTCTCCTGTTACAAAAAATTATATATATATATTTATTTATTTATTATGTACAAGAATGTTTAAATAATGCTGACATTTTATTATGAAACGGGTGACTGGCGTCACGCTTTGATGCGTGCAACCCGGTGTTGCATCTCTGAGCACCGATCCTTGCTCCAATTGGCTAGCATTTCAGGAAACAGAAACGGGATTGAGGGCAGGACCCTTGTACTGTTCCAGGGGCTGAGAGAAGAATAGATTAGGAGACATATAAAAGGCACGCGGCTGCATCTTATTTGAAACATCAAGAAAATAATCTTAAAATTGCACAAAACAAAGATCGCTGGGATCCGGGTCAGTGTATGAAATCATCTGTTCCACGTGAGTCGACGGCTGTACAACACATCTTTCATTGTTCTTGTGGAATGTCTACTCCCCGTAACTCACTTCCGTGGGAGTGCGGCCGTTGGGATAGCCATTGCAGTGACAATAATCTCGCTGCGGATACACACGTGCATGCAGGATAAGGAGCGGCTTCCTGCTTATACAGACGGCTTTCGGAGCATCTGCATGTCCCGCAATCACTGGCAGAGAAACAAGGGCACAATGTGTAATATATTTGGAAAGTCCACTCTGACATTGTCTCATGGTGACATTTTCACCAGGAAAGCGCTGTAGATCCTGATGTGCGCTGGCAGAACTTCAGCCGGGGTCCACCAAGACTGGCTAGTGCCCTCTTTTCAGATGTATCAGCCTGAATCATTTTCTTGGCTCCCTACTCTCTCTCTCCAGTCTGTGTCGCCCGTATGCCCCTCCCCTTTAGACTGTAAGCTCTCACGAGCAGGGCCCTCATCCCTCATGGGCTTTCCTTCCCTCATTTAAACCGTATCATCTCCTTATTGCCAACAACAGCAACAAAGCTTTGAGTTTGGCCGCTCTGCTGCTTATTTGGGTCTTATGACTGCTGCAGTGTTTTAACCAGGTATGGGACTCAGGGTCGACACAAATTAGGTCGACACCTATTGGTCGACAGTGTTATGTTGACTCATGAAATGGGTCGACACGACCATTAGGATGACATGAAAAAGGTCGACATGAGTTTTTGTGGTGTCGTTTTCTTTGTAAAGTGCCGAGGAACCCCAATTAGTGCACAGTGTCCCCTCGCATGGCCCTTGATCATGTCAACATAATGGTCATGTCGACCTATTTGCTGTGTCGACCTACTCGATGTCGACCAATAGGTGTCGACCTAGAGTCCGGATACTGGTTTAACCTTGTTTCTGTTCTGCAATGTTTTGTACTGTAAGCGACTCCCCCCCTCGTGTTCCTGTTTATGTATGATGTAAGGCGCTGCGGACCCCTTGTGATGCCATATAAATGTAAAATAATAATGAACATCTACACCGCAGACCGGACAATGGGGGTCATTCCGAGTAGACACTGACATGCGGGGGGACGCCCAGCACAGGGCTAGTCCGCCCCGCATGTCAGGCCCTGCCCAAGTACAAAAGCATCGCACAGCGGCGATGGTTTGTACTTGTAGAGTAACTCCCAGCCAGCGCAGCTACTGCGGCTGTTCGGGAGTTACTCGTCGCTGCCCTGGGTCACAGCGGCTGCGTGTGATGTCACGCAGCCACCGCGGCCAGCCCCCCGCCCGGTCCGGCCACGCCTGCCAATCAGGTCTGTCAATCAGGCAGAGGCGATCGCTAGGCAAAGACGCGCTTTGGCCGTCTGGCATGCGCAGTTCTGGCCCGATCGCATCTGCAGCGTGCGAACGGGTCGGAATGACCCCCAAAAGCACCACCTGTTTTGTAAACTTTTTTAAAACAAAGTGTTACAGTAGATAGACTTTAGTGTGAGCGTATTCTTCCCTTCTCTAGACATTCCCCAAGCACCTACATCTCGCTCTGCGTAACACCCTGCCTGTCCATAGTGACCTGTGTTCCGGCACCACAGTTGCAGCTGGTTATGAATGTGCAGTAATTCACCCTCAGATGACCCCGCGCAGCGCCTGGTCCTGTGACGTGGCCACAAGTCCCTGAATCCGCATTTACAGTATTCTGAATACATTACAACAAAATGCTGAAAAAGCAACAGAGCGGGAAGTGGGATCGCAGCGAGTAACGCAACTTTCAACACATCCCATCACCGCAATGTGGGATTATCTGGTATTTCTGTCTTTTTCTGGCAACACGAAACCTGTGGCAGACATATGGCAATCCAGGGGAAACTACACGCCTTACAGCTATTACAGATTAATACTTGCAGCAAGTCTTGGGGCTTCAGAGGTTTAGAACACACAGATTATGCATTTCTAAACAGGTAAGTGCATAAAAATGTGCATGCTGGGACTTGCAGTGCCACAACAGTTGAACAGCTGGTCTAACCAGTAACAAAATGAACATGGATGAAAATAGGTTCTAGAATATGTCAGGGGGTCTCGTGAAGCTAATTCCGTGTTTGTTATTAGCGCTTGTCCTGTGACACTAGGAAGAACACGTCCTCCGTCTGGCGCACCTCTGGGGACTCCCGGGTTCAGGCGCAGAGCACCTGACAGGCGCCTGTTAGAAAATCGTCATTGGCCCCTAATTAACTCAATTCTAACGCTCTTAAAGTGATCAGTGACCTTCATTAGGACGTACAAAGAGAGAATATGCGAAATCTGATTCAAAAAAATTATTTATTAACCTCAAAGTAAGTAAAACAAAAATGACTGAATATGAAGGCGCAGTGCGCCTGAGAGGCCGGCCTGGACAGACCTACGTATTGCCGCAAAATATCCACAACCTTCGTAATTTTCATTCATAAAATGAGCAAAATAAACAATTAATAGATGAAAATAAAAGGATAAACTAACCTAAAGTGGGAGGAGTTTGGGCGCAATGTGCCTGAGACGCCAGCAGGGTCACTACTGCACTCCACGCAGGTGGCGGAAAACTGACTGGGGAAGGGGGGGGATGTTCGAACAGCACCTAGAGATAGGAAGGTACTAGGAGGGACAGGCCCCTGCGCCCCCTTGGGGCGGAGAGGGGAGTGAGAATAGCTTTGCGGCGCCTGTCAGGCCAACTGCGCCTGACTGAGGGTTAAGGCGGGGAAAGTGCTGCAGACACTACACCCGCGCAGGCACACAGACTCCGCTGCATCACTACAAATCTGATTACCAGCACAAATTGGCCGATACAGGTCCTCACTGTAACAGGGAAACAATCCGCATGCGTTACCATGACGCCACAATAATCAGCAACCATACTGGACGGCGCAGGCCTCTCTCAGAGGAGTCGTACCCCTTGTAGACATTACAAAGCTTCCGGACCCCCGTGCAGTGGTAAGTCTGGTGGGGAGGCGATCGCGTGACCGCCTGTCGGGAATAATAATAATAATAATGCAGACGCCGGAATCCCGACAGGCGGTGAAATGCCACCACCGGAATGCCGGCGCCACAGGCTTTTCTCCCTCAGTGGGTGTCCGCAGAGGTAGCTCTGTCCTGGCGGTGCCTCTTCGCAGTCTTATTGGGGTATTTTCCGGAAAAAATGCCTCGAATAAAGCCCTTTAATACATACAGGTGATACGGACGTAACGTGGAAAGGTGGGAAAACAGCTTTATTCACATTTTTTGGGGTAAAAATAAGGTTTATAAATAAGCCCCCAAGGCTCTCTTACCTCTTCATGTGGATATAAATATCATTATTATCATCATCATCATCATCTGCCAGTCACATCCCATTAGCCCCTTTTGGCACGCCAGGTCCCTTGAGATTCTGCCAGCATCGGGAATCTTTTTCTGACAAAATGCGGTGTGATAAGGGCGCACCGGGAGACTGTGCGGATTCGTTTGATACGCGACACTTGTATATCTGTGTTTTACAAAAGTAGTCGCTCAGCGAGGCCGAGCCCCGAGGACTTGGCGCAGCGGGAGGAGCTATATGGGGCGACTGAAGCCATATAGTAAATAGGGGACATACTGGGTGGAATTCAAATGTTTGAAAAATCAGTTGGGAGTCTGTTTTTTTCCTAACAATTGAATACCCCCCCCACTGTATCTGTATTCACATATATATTATTTCTTTATGGGGTTCAGCTATATAATGAGTTTGGGGTGCTGTACGAATGAACAAAATACGCGACTGTATATATCACTTCACGTTAGTAATGTTTCTGCATATTATTAATGTAAGTGCCGCTCTTACGCCCTAGTCTCTGGCGATGCGCATGCCATTCCATTGCCCCGTACCATCGGCTCCCCCAACAGGCTAGTCATGATTCTCCAATCACACGGACTCCTTGTAACGACAAGAACGCCAGGTTCGCAGGTGGAAGCTGCTGCAACCGCTCTAATGTCTGTGGCTGGATTAGCGGGTGCGATAATCTGCAAATACTAGTTTCAGCCTCCCCCTTGTGTACTAGCGTGCCAGCCCGGAGATGCTCACTTTTAGCGCCCCTGCACGCTGTAATACTACCTGCGGCTCCACACCATCGCGTGCGCCATCAACACTTGCACCTGCCCTGTAGCAAGGCTGGCGTCTGAGAACGCAGGACACTTGCGTCGACGTGCCACAAGACTCCCATACCACGCAAACAAATGGTACTTTTTGGCATTTGCGTTGGCCAACCTCCCCCAGTCCCTGCCCAGGAACGTTTGTCGCTGTACCGTTTACATTTCTGATCCCATCTGAGTCGCAGGCTACAGAAACTCCTTGCGTACATAACAGTTTTACGTCAAGATTAGAAAAGCGCACCGCTTGCTGAACCAGGCCCTTACTTTCAGATCGCCATGCAGGGACGCCAGCTAGCTTTCTTGCCCTAGCAGGACGGCGCAGTCAGGCTACAGTACCGCCGCTATTTATAACCTCTGGTGATTATAACTCTGCATGTTACACATCCGTGAGAAGTCGCTATCATAATCAAGTGTTGGCATAAATGTCAGTTTAAGGACTTACCTAGCTAGGTAGGTGCAAAGACTCCAGGAGACCAGCCGCCTGGCTGGGATACATTTATGTAAGAGTGATGATGTGAAATTAGCGCACTGGCTGGATCTGGGCTGATGTGTGAGAATGTAATTGGAGAGCGCAGCTAAGAATAACACTCCGTTTCCTCTGCAATCAGGGTCTTGTCCATGTAACGTGTTTGAATCATGTATGGAAGGTGTTGTGCAATGCTGCGCGTTTCCTCCAATCTGCATTGGGGGGCATTCAGAGTTGATAGCTAGCTGAATTTGTTCGCAGCGCAGCGATAAAGGCTAAAAATCGGCAGTTCTGCGCATGCGGCGATGTACGGGCACAACGAACGATGCAGTTTTGCACAGGGTCTAGCGATGCATTTCAGTCGCACTGCTGGCCGCAGAGTGATTGACATGAAGTGGGCGTTTCTGGGTGGTAACTGACCGTTTTCAGGGAGTGTTCGGAAAAACGCAGGTGTGCCAGGAAAAACGCAGGCGTGGCTGGGCGAACGCTGTGCGGGTTTGTGACTTCAAAACAGGAACTGAATAGTCTGAAGTGATCGAAAGCGCTGATTTGAGCTACTCTGAAACTGCACAAAAAAAACTTTGTAGCCGCTCTGCGATCCTTTCGTTCGCACTTCTGCTAAGCTAAAATACACTCCCAGTGGGCGGCGGCATAGCGTTTGCACGGCTGCTAAAAACTGTTAGCGAGCGATCAACTCGGAATGACCCCCCATGTACATAAGGTGTTGTGCAATGCTGCGTGTTTCCTCCAATGTGCATGGTGTATATTCTCTGCGTAACATCAGATCGGGGCTCATTGGCTATATATTATAATATTTATTACTTCTATATTACCAGTTATTTATATAGTGCACGCATATTCTGCAGCGCCGTACAAAGTCTATTCAAATCACACACATCAGTCCCTGCCCCAGGGGAGCTTACAACCTATATTCCCTACCACATGGTCACACACATGCTACAAATCTATCTGGGGGGAGACATACAAACTCCACACAGATGATACCTTGTGTCAGGAATTCAACCCCTGACCTCGGCACTGTGATTTGGCATTGCTAACCACTACACCAACCATGCGGAGATAAGAAATACATTGCATTGTTACCTGAAGCAGGGAGTTCTTAAACTAATGGGAGAAGCCACTTAACCATGGATAATTCCGCGCAGTCTCACACGAGATCACGCAAACAACTGAAACCCTTACCTGCAATTTAGACGGGAACTACAAAAGCTATGAACAATTGAATCAACTCCATAAATCATACAGTATAGTGTTCATTCTAGAACCCTCCACCTGTTACAACTCATGCAGTTTCTCTTCCTGCCTGGGGTGTCGCTATCTGAACTTGCACATTTTTGCGCTCAGCACTATGGGGGTGAAAACAGAAATCTGTGACTCCGGCGCTACCGTAAGTGCGACATACAGCCACACTTACTCGTAGGTGCAAGCTGCTCGCACCTAATTGGATTCCTAGTGTTTTGTCAACTTGGTTGGACACCCAATAAAACTTGTCAGATCTTTAAAACCAAGAGGATCGTTACAAAGTCTTGTCCAGATAAAACACTTTATAATTCAACTGGGAAAACATCTCCTATATTCCTAGGAATTCTTTACAAATAGACTTGCCGCTTGTTCCTCTATTGCAGACCCTAGAACGATAATGCCTGATTTCAGCCAATTTAGGGCATTTGGGCCGATATATCGGGTGAAATCGGGCATTTTGGAGGTTTTCCGATCCGCGTTCCCGTGAGTGTCGGATCGGCTCCCCCAGATCGTTAGTGCTGCACTCGTGATAGGTCGGTTCCCGCAGGCATGGCTGGGATCACATACGATATATCGCATGCAAAATGTACCAAATCGTATGGAATCGTATGGAACCACTCCCGGGAGAGTTCAAGGGAAATCGCCTCCGACTTCAGACTCAGACATATCGTTGTAGTGTATGGGGCCCTTAAGAGTTTGATGCATGCCCTTGGCGTGTAGATTTACACCGGTTGCCCGCGCTACTCCCGAACTGTAGTGGAAGCCCAGCAAGGATAACAGCGCCATGCGTGACCAGGCATTGCAATCATCTATGGGAAAACAAGGCTCCACACGCCATAATTCACTAGGTAAAGTTCTCTGCTTCGCCGACAACTGAAATACATTCAGCCAAGGATCACATATTATCGGAGCAGGACGGCTTATGAATCACCAGCAGCAGAATTTTTGGTGGTTTTGCAAAGGCAACATATTTTTTTTTCCCGACGCAGGAAAGAGATCAAGGATTAGGAGTCTATTAGCGATCCACCTGCATTTCGGCGGAGGATTGGCAGAGCGCCACGCACAGCTGGAAGTTACTCTAAAGAAGGGGAAAAAATAATAACAACAAAAAAAAAATCTATAAATACATAAAACCGCAGAGATGGTTTTTTGTTGTTTTTTTTTAAGCAGAATGTTATCAAGGCACTTTTTTTTTTTACGGTGAAAAATCTCAAAGTATGCAATATTTTGAACTTTGCAAGAAAATACGAGAGACATTGTTTCCCCCAGCACCCTGAATGATAACAGTAACCAGATATAAATCCCACATAATATTAGAATTCAGAGATCTTGGTTACACATATTTGCGCAAATGTGTGACTAAGCCCCAAAGCAGCATCAAGGCGTCTCTTTATATTTGGGGTCCCTAGCGCGCTATATATATATATATATATATATATATATATATATATATATATATATATATATATATATATTTTGAACTTTACCAAATCGCCCATGTAACGCCCGCAAAGATCGGCCAAGTGTTGTATATAATCAGGCATGTAAAGGGTTACGGGAGAGTATTATTGTGCGCGCTGCTATGAAGGTGAAATTGACTTGTCATGTCTGCATTAGCTATAGAGACAAGCGGAGGGGGGCGGAGGGGGGCGAAGGGAACTCGGCGACAGATGGATAGGACGCCAGGTGTCCGAACGGAGCAGCTTATAGTTAATTGGTAAGTAAGCAGCACAGTCAGGATCCTGAATCCCACTGTACGCTGCAGCAAATGATGCGTGCCGGATAACCCTACAACGGCCGCATCTGCACAAATTAAAAGCACTTATGTACCTGCTGAAATTAAGGGCAAATTGAGTGATTTAGTAGCTGGAAGAAGCCAATCGGAAAATAATTTTAAAACAATATATGCGCACGCTATACACAGAAGATGCGCAGTAGACATTATTTTTCATTAGATGCATTGTACTGAATGTCATTTTGCCTTCAGCCCCGTGCAAAACAGAAAATCAGGGTTCTCCGAGTGAAACGCCATAACAAAATACATGAATAACGGAGTAATGATATATATATATATCTATAATCCTACCGTGCAAGGACTGGACAGCAGTACCCTGCCAGACACGAGGCTCCATCTTATACGTTCTTTATTCAACCTAAATCTTACAGTAATATATATTTATATATTTATGATGCCAAATAAATAGGACGCCCCCTGAGACCCAGTTCTAACCAAAAAATATAACAGGGCGCGTGATGTCTTGGAAGCCTCAAGGCTGACGGGTTGTGAGATGAATGCCGCTACTTTGGTTGGTATTTTAGCATTATTGTTGTGCGGTGTCAGACTGATCAGCCTATAGTTTGGAGATTGGGGGCGTCTGCGGATTTATAGGTGGTGGTTGGCATTTGATCTCCCCAACTTTCCCTCTGGTATGTTATTTTGTCGGCTCTGGAGGCGGTTATGTATTCTGACTTGGGTGCAGAAGATGGCATCAGCTGCTAGAGTACTATCTGTGCACCCTCCCCCCCACCTTAAGGCTTGCACCCATGGGCGGCTGCCCCTCTCGCACTGCCCTGAATTTGGCTATAAATGTTATTTATAATCAATTCTGAGAATTGGGAATATAGACAACGACACAGAGATGTTTTACTCTCATACAGACGCCTGCAGTTGTGGCTATATAGATGGGACCTGGCAGAAAACAAGGTGGACATGGTGAGGTGGTTTAATGTGGCGCAATTTCACAAAACAGACCATTCTCTGCATAACTATTATGGGGAGGGAGGGGGGAATTTAAAACCTAGGAAGTTGGGTTGGATAATATACATTCTCATGACCACATTTCACCAATGTGCCATTGGGGGTCATTCCGAGTTGATCGCTCGCTAGCTATTTTTTGCAGCGCTGCGATCAGATAGTCGCCACCTATAGGGGAGTGTATTTTCGCTTTGCAAGTGTGCGAACGCCTGTGCAGCCGAGCGGGCCGAAAAACAGTTTGTGCAGTTTCTGTGCAGGTCTGAACTTACTCATCTGCTGCGATCACTTCAGCCTGTCCGATCCCGGAATTGACGTCAGACACCCGCCCTGCAAACGCTTGGATACGCCTGCGTTTTTCCAGCCACTCCCTGAAAACGGTCAGTTACCACCCACAAACGCCTTCTTCCTGTCAATCTCCTTGCGATCGCCCGTGCGAATGGATTCTTCGTTAAATCCATCGCCCAGCACCAATCCGCTTTGTACCCGTACGATGCACCTGCGCATTGCAGTGCATACAAATGCGCAGTTTTGCCGAGTTTTAACCTGATTGCAGCGCTGCAAAAAATCAACTCGGAATGACCCCCATTATCCCCAGACTAATCAACTCAGGTTGGATCACTATTGAGACAGATACAGCGTTTTTCTCAATTCTGCTAAAAATGTGCAGAGCCGCCCAGAAAGGAAAAAGACGCCCACCGACGCAAGCATGTGAAGAGCCGCCCAGTAAGGAAAAAGATGCCCACCAACGCAAGCATGTGAAGAGCCGCCCAGAAAGGAAAAAGACGCCCACCGACGCAAGCATGTGAAGAGCCGTCCAGAAAGGAAAAAGACGCCCACCAACGCAAGCATGTGAAGAGCCGTCCATAAAGGAAAAAGACGCCCACCGACGCAAGCATGTGAAGAGCCGCCCAGAAAGGAAAAAGACGCCCACCGACGCAAGCATGTGAAGAGCCGTCCAGAAAGGAAAAAGACGCCCACCGATGCAAGCATGTGAAGAGCCGTCCAGAAAGGAAAAAGACGCCCACCGATGCAAGCATGTGAAGAGCCGCCCAGTAAGGAAAAAGACGCCCACCGACGCAAGCATGTGAAGAGCCACCCAGAAAGGAAAAAGACGCCCACCGATGCATTTGCAAATTTGCATACGCAGTCGCATAACTGCGACGCATACGCAGAAATCAAGAACCATCGCTCACCAACGACAATACCGATTGACCCTTGCCTGCACAGGATATGCGCGGCTGAAGTCACAGCGGCGCCATGTTTTTAGTCTCCGACGTCAGATGCACACCCCAAAAACCAGCTATGAACCGCCTGCGTTTTCCCAACCACTCCCCACAAACGCCATGTAACCTCCCACTAACGATCACTTCCTGGCAATCACTTTTCTGGGCTTGCAATCGCTTTGCGACCTTTACGCACGCGCACTGCGGATACAGCGCATGCGCAATCATCCGATAATCGGACAATTTGCGATTTTGCGCTGGATGCTGAATGAGGCCTCGGTCTGTATGCGCTCTCGGCGCTCGCCTTTGCGCTGGGTTTCTTGCACAATTCAGTAACGCCAGCAAATAGAACGCTTTACGGAGGAATAGCAGACAATAGGCAGGTGTGGATGGAAGGTGTGGGAGCGGCAGAGAGCAAACACAACTAGTCCGGTGCAGTTGTTACACTTACACTAAAGCACACATTGTTACACCCGCAGAATACGCAATTGTTTGCTTCAGTTTTACTTTTGCATTTAAGCAAATCTGAAAAAAATTCAAATAAATGTACATACGATCGCCGGCCGGTTTATGTCCGACGTGTCGATGGCGTCTGCCAGAAGAGTCATTTCCGTTCCTCTAGGACATTTATTTAAGCCATTCTTTTTTCTTTATCCTTAATACGTCATGGGGGGGAGAGGAGATTATTATGTTTTGCTCATTGAAGGTCTGGTAACATGCGGCAAACCAGGTATTACTACAGATGTCCTCGTACACCTAGCCTCAATGCGCCACAGGACACGAGGCGCCCGGCGAAACGAGGCGCGACGAGGGCAGCAGTGTAGCAAGCTTTGATTTCAATTTTGGGTCTTATTCGCATCACAAGTGCAGCAACACACCGCACACAGAGTACCGGAGACGCCGGGCTGCGACTATAACCGCACAGGAATCAAAAACCACGTATAAAGGCGCAGGTGATGCACAACGGAACCTGGCGTGAGAACAAATGGCGGCACTTCTTATACAGATTCAGAAGCAGTCGCACACAGATGTACAAATGTCGCAAATCAAATTGATCAGTGTAATCTATAAAATGCACATTTTGAGCGAATAAAAGATCCTCAGCGCGGCCGCGTTACCCGGGACTTGGGGGCTAATTCATATCTGATCGCTGCTGTGCGTGATCGCACAGCAGCGATCAGGTCTGAGTTGCGCATGTGCCAGCGTCACAGTGCGCCGGCACATTACAGTCAGCCGACTGCTTTCTTAGCCCTGCGATCGCCTCTGCCTGATTGACAAGCAGAGGCATACGCTGGGCGGGAGGGAGCGGGCCAGCGGCATTTGGCCGCCGTTTAGGGGGTGCGGTCCGGGCAACACAGGCGCGCCTGGACCGTTAGGGGGGCGGGCCACGGCAGCTGCGTGACGTTACACGCAGCTGCTGCGACCCAGGCAGCAACGAGTAGCAGAGACGAGTATTTTTGGATTGTGGAAGGAAACCGGAGTACCCGGGGGAAACCCACGCAATTCTCAGGGAGAATATACAAATTCCACACAGTTAGGGGCATGGTGGGAATCGTACCCATGACCTCAGTGCTGTGAGGCAGTAATACTAACCATTACACCATGTGTACAGCACATCTACGATCATTTCTGAATCCCCCCCTTGGTGTACAGAAAGGGGCTGTTTGGCACAACTGAAGCCACAGTATATGGGGACTCATCTGTAAATCACAATTTTCATTGAGTCCATTCACAGACAATTATCAAAGTGCGCTGTGTTCATACATAGATCGGTCCCAGATTTATGGTCCTTCAGTAATAAAGAGAGATTCCCAGTAAGTGCCCTGTGACATCAGAGGTTGTTACATCACACCACCTACTCTTCCAGGAACATCCACTAGATGCCCAAATTTCATGGGCCTGGATGCCCTAATTCACTTCAGTATAACCCGGCTCCCGCTGTGGGATGTTGCGAATCGCAGAATTGCGCAGTGGGGATTGGGATCGTGGTGATGTGAACCCCTTAAACTTGCCTTGCAGACCTCCTCTCCAGGATCTCCCGAAGGATAGGGTGTCCTAAAACTAGTCCAGTATGGAGTTACACGACCGTGCACTGGTTGATCCAACAGAACGGCTGAGATGTGTCCACATAGACCTATCCTCAGATCGCGCCATATAGTGCCATGTGGACAACAATGGACTTTGCCGCGGCAAAACACTAGCCCTAAGTACCAAGTACGCAGTAAGTGAACTTAGACGCAAAACTGAGGAATAAGTAGCAAAGCTGACAAAAAAAAAAACGTGGTAAATAGGAATAAGACCGGTCCAATATGAGTGACCTGCGTCACGCATTGTTAAGCTTAATCCGCAACTTTATACCAATTCCTTTGATACAAAACTACTAATCCTAAGTACCTAGTACCCTGTATGTGAGCGAAGTAGCAAGATGACGGTAAAAGTGCACCAACACACGGACAAAAGGCGGCATGGCGCAAAAAGGATCTGTACCTCCCAAGTGTCCTAATTTCAGCAAGACAGCCCCACAGGTAAGAAAGTACGCCCCATTCACTGCTGCTGTTTATTAGAGGAGGCAGTGGCGTAACTACAGAGGGTGCAGGGGATGCAGCCGCTATGGGGCCCGGCCGCTATGGGGCCTGAAGGCACAGCAAGCAATACCACTATACCATTTTGAATATCATTTTTTTTATTTGCTTGTTGGAGAGAAAGACTCGCGGGATGCGGAAGGCAGAAGCAGCGGAGTGACTGATGGGGCACAGCGACTACGGGACAGGGGCTAGGATGATGGGGCACAGCGACTACGGGACAGGGGCTAGGATGATGGGGCACAGTGACTACGGGACAGGGGGTAGGATGATGGGGCACACTACAGGACAGGGGGGCAAAGTGATTGGGCACAGTCCGTGGAGTCCCACCCTCCACTGTCAGGCTCCTTCACCATCTCTGCACTTCTGACCCCATCACCTAAAAACCACACCTCACTGAGTGCAGGGGGGCCCTTTCAAAATCTTGCTATGGGGCCCACAAAGGTCTAGTTACACCTGAGAGGGAGGAGGGGATAAAACAGCAACCTAGGCGGAAAAGCGGCAACCTAGCTGCCTTTGTGACTGTCCTGTTTTGAAGAGCTGCAAATTAGGGAGGTAAAGGTGAAGGATATAGCTCTAACAGTAGCAGTAGCGTTGGGATAGTCCAACTTTTAAAGAAACATCACCAAATGTTAGAGAGCTCTGTATGACAATGGCCCTAATTCAGACCTGATCACAGCAGCAAATTTATTAGCAGTTGGCAAAACCAGGGCCCTCATTCCGAGTTGTTCGCTCGCTAGCTGCTTAAGTTTTAGCAGCTTTGCACACGCTAAGCCGCCGCCTACTGGGAGTGAATCTTAGCATAGTAAAATTGCGAACGAAAGATTAGCAGAATTGCGAATAGACACTTCTTAGCAGTTTCTGAGTAGCTCGAGACTTACTCAGCATCTGCGATCAGTTCAGTGCTTGTCGTTCCTGGTTTGACGTCACAAACACACCCAGCGTTCGCCCAGACACTCCCCCGTTTCTCCAGCCAGTCCCGCGTTTTTCCCAGAAACGGCAGCGTTTTTTCACACACCCCCATAAAACGGGCAGTTTCCGCCCAGAAACACCCACTTCCTGTCAATCACAATACGATCACCAGAACGAAGAAAAATTTACTTGGCGCAGTCGCAGTGTGAACATTGCGCATGCGCAATTAGCGGAAAATCGCTGCGATGCAAAGAAAATTACCGAGCGAACAACTCGGAATGAGCACCCATGTGCACTGCAGGTGGGGCAGATGTAACATGTGCAGAGAGAGTTAGATTTGGGTGGAGTGTGTTCAAACTGAAATCTAAATTGCAGTGTAAAAATAAAGCAGCCAGTATTTGCCCTGCACAGAAATAATATAACCCACCCACATCTAACTCTCTCTGCACATGTTATATCTGCCCCCCCTGCAGTGCACATGGTTTTGCCCAACTGCTAACAAATTTGCTGCTGCGATCAGGTCTGAATTGCCCCCAATGTGCATGCAGTTTACCCTTAGTATTCATATAGGACTATCTGATCAAGTTCATTTAAAAGGCCAGAAATCAACCGTCATCACATGGGGAAATCTAACCTTCAGTTCATGAGAAGGATAGGAGGAGGATGTAACATAAATGGAAACACTGTTTATTTCCTACAGTAGTGGAAGTAAATGAAGAGGGAGGAAGTGTCGCATTTGCGTTGTGCGCTGCAGAGAAGCGGAGAGGCGTCTGTCGTCACCGAGATAATTATTTACGCTGCGTGTAACGTAAACCAGGAATCAGCATTTCCGTGCATACAGAATACAGTATATATGGCTTTATATTTCTATGTTCCAGAAATAATCAGAGCAGCATATTCTACGTCCATCTGTCTGGGAGAAAATGAGCCGTGTACTGCCGGCTTTCCAGACACGCCAAGCCTGAGACACACCCAGACACGGCTAACGCCACATGCAGCCACACCATACACCCATTGCTGGGTGCTGTTAGCTGCACTTGTTAGGGCCTAACAGCTACTTATGAATCCTGCTTTTACCAGCGACCCGTAGACCCAAGAGCTGGTCTCCCCCGGTTTGCCCTTTTGATGGGGCGTGTCACTGGCATTCTGCCGATAACACTGGGTAACCATCTGTAAGTCTGCGCATAGAAATACCAACGGCTACAAAGCAGCTTTGGAAGGTGCTGTAAAAATTAGGGGCGCAACCGGGAAACCAATATTCCACGAAATACATTATGGCCCGGATTTATCAAGCCTTGGAGAGTGATAAATTGCACGGTGGTAAAGTACCAACCAATCAGCTCCTAACTGTCATGTTACAGGCTGTGTTCGAAAAATGACACTTAGGAGCTGGTTGGTCCAAGGCTTGATAAATCTGGGCCTATATCTTAGTCGTCGACTAAGCAAATCTGGAAAAATCCTGGAAGAGAACAGCCCTAAAGGAAACTTCAGGGTGGGGGGGGTGTGTGTGTAGCTTTTTGCGTCATCACGGCCATGTCACCGCAGAAGTGGACGAGACGCAGAAGGGTAGTCAACTACCCAAAGCAGCCAATCAGCATGCAGCTGTTATTTCAAACGATGTGCTAGGTAAACGACAGTAAGAGGCTGATTAGTTGCTATGGGCAACTTCTCCACTTGATACATCTCTCCTACTGTAAGGGAAAGGGAGTGGGGCATCAGCAAATGTTTAATGCACTGAATGAACGATTATTGGGGTAGCCGTAATCTTAGCTTTAAATCTGTTCTTACAGCACGTTATATGGAAGCTCCGCTCTTATTTATTTTTTGACAGTTCCTTATATGGAGCAGCAAATTCTGTTGTGCTTTACAACTGGACACAATGGGCGTAATTCAGTCCTGATCGGTGCTGTGCGTTTTCGCACAGCAGCGATCAGGTCTGAACTGTACATGCACCAGCGTCGCAGTGCACCGGCGCATGCCAGACAGCTGTCGGCTGTCTCATCCCTGCGATCGCCTCTGCCTGATTGACAGGCAGAGGCGGATGCTGGGCGGGAGAGGGTGGGCCGGCGGCGCTTGGCCGCCGTTTAGGGGGGTGCGGTCTGGGCATTGCAGGCGTGGGGGGCGGGCCACAGCGGCTGCGTGGCGTCACACGCTGCCACTGCGACAAGTAGCTCCTTCAGAGCGTAGTAGCCGCGCTGGTGGGGAGCTACTATTCAAGTACAAAAGCAACACAGCTGTGTGATGCTTTTGTACTTGTGCGGCAGGGAAGGGACTGACATGCGGGGCGGAGTAGACCTGTGCTGGGTGTCACCCCGCATGTCTGTGTGACTGATCCTAGATGTGCTAAATTTATCACATCTACGATCAGGTCTGAATTAGGCCCCATGATAAGACAAAACTGTGTAATAACAAACAGTGATAGGTAGGAGGGCCCTGCTCGCAAGATTATAATCCCCTCTTCCAAACATAGTGGCATCAAACATGGCTTTATAACAGCATAGGTGGTGGAGTGCGGACCAGAGGTCAGAGAAGGACCCTACCCATAGGAAATGAAATTGTTGGGTCGACCCTAATTAGGTCAACATTAGGTAGACCACTATTGGTCGACATGAGTTTTTATTTTATGTCGTTTCTTCATAAAGTGATTGGGAACCCCAATTAGCGCACCGTGGACGGTATGATAAAGTAAAAAAAAGTATTCATTTTTTTAAAAACTTATGTCGACCTTTTAACATGTTGACCTTTGCTATGTCGACTTAATTCCCATGTCAACCTAATGCCCGTGTCAACATAATGCATGTCAACCAATAGCGTTCGACCTAATGACCGCATCCCACCCATAGAGGGTCTCCTTTCCTCTATTTGGATTCATGACACTACTGTACATTTATATAGAATATAATATTATATACGCCGTTGGGACACAGCTTACGTCGACAAGTCACAACGTTCCCTATTGTAATATGACGAATGAAGCAGCAACATTACTGTAACAATAGGCTGCGATGCTGGGAACGCCTCGCACAATACGCAGCGCTTAGGACAATCAGCAGCTAGATTACACTGGTGCAAATCCTGTATATCTGGAACAGAAGACGTTGCCGTTACATATGGAAGCCAGGCGGCGTGCGGGGACACGTATAGCGTGTAATGGGGGGCTGGCAGCTTTTGCATAACAAGGCATTAGAAGATAATCGTCTTCCCGTAACTCATTATATAAGCGAGGCCCAGGGGCACGCGGGATTCTCCCCACACAACTGCACACATCCAGGCGCCTTTGTGCAGCTTTGTAATGCAGTTTTATCAAAAATGGATTACAATTGATTAACACTCTGCTAAAAATGCATAGTAAATTGCTATGCTAATGAAAGCAATTAGGCTATTAAAGCCATGAAAGGATATGCGAGTTACTGTACAGAAATAGAGGCCGTTCTCTACGTATGAGGTTTGTATAATAAGGCGCGAGCTAGCTCGCAGATGTAATTAAAGTGCAATTAAATGAGAAATGTGAAATCTTCGTCAGATACACTGGGAGGTCGTCTGTCCACTGTTACTAGAATGAGAGGCCTTTTATCCCTCATATTTCCCTATTTACACGATGGGAATACTATGGGACGGTCGTGTGACAATATTCCGCTGACAATCCCAATACGGGTGTCCTACCAACCGGTCAAAGAAACCATTAAATGGTTAAAAGCGTCATTAAAAAGTCACAGCTCCATGGGTTCTGCCGAATCCTGCTCGTAACTATTTAGAAAGGTGTACCCATGAATACTAACGGCGATCACTAAATGTACAGTATGTATGTTTGTAAACAAGCGGCGGCCATCTTGGTAAAGAGCCGATGCCTCCTCCTAATGCAATATACACACAAATGCATCTGGAAAAATACCGTAGGGCAGGGGGGTAGGCAACTGTGGCACTCCAACTGCCGTGGAACTACACATTCCAGCATGCCCTGCGACAAGACTGCTGTTAGGGCATGCTAAAGCTAAGGAAGGCCATGCTGGGATGTGTAGTGCCGCACGTTACCTACCCCTGCTGTAGGGATTTATATCGTCACTGAGCACCCAGACAATTTTTATTTTTCATATTTTGGCAAAACAAGTTGATTTCCAAAAACCTGTTTGGCTCCGATGGACGGGATGGGATATAATTCACCGTGGCGATAATACAATTACCAGACATCGCCGCCCTGTTCAATAGCAATTTGTTCCTGACTGATTTGTGCAGCTGACTAAAAACTTGTTTGCACTAATTTTCCGCTTCTAAACACATTAGTGGTGAGGTCACGGGATCCGGGGCTCGTGCAAAAGGAATGAGGCAGCCAGACCCCCGTGCGGACGATTTACACAGCGCTCTACGACAGCAGACGTCCGGAGCGCCAAACCGCAGACGCACACTGGGGAGTTTTATAAACAGCACACACTATAGACACTGGAAATACACGCCACTTACAGGCCGCTGTGGTTGTAAGTACATATAACCTGGAAACGTACCTGACACAGGAAAACAATTAAATAATTAAATTAAGCCTTAATAAATGTCGCCATTCGTTTTGCTTATTTACAGCGCTTGTGGACAACTTTGTTATTTAGGGATTCTGAGGTAAATTTACTAAAAGTTCTAGAAATGAAAAAAGCGGTGAAGCTGGCCATAGCAACCAATCACATTCTGTCTATCATTTTCTAGGCTGCAATATAGAAATGATAGGCCGAATCTGATTGGTTGCTATGGGCAACTTCACCACTGCTGGAATGCGGCCGTGGGTCCAGCAGGGCTGACACCAGGGTGAGAGGAGCGGTCAGTACCGGAGGGTGCAAATGGTTCAGTGGTTTAAATAAAGAGGTGTAGTCGGCTCAGCTATTGATTGGTTTTGCCTAAATCTCCCGTACAAATAAAATGGCATTCGCTAGAGCCGTCACGCCATTTACACTGTCAGCGCGACAGTCCTTTCCATGCCAGGCCATCAATACCAGCAGTGGGGAGTCCTAACCCTAAACTGGTGATGGCCTGCGATGTTGCTAAAACATCTCTACTTTGCTTCCAATGGGTGATGGTTTGCCATCGATGGCAGAGCCCCAATGTTTATTCACCATCGATGGCCAGGTTCTTGTGGTGACGGAGTTACTCAGCCTTGTCCTCTCATTGGCCGTTTATAGCCCCACCCTCCTTCAGTATCACATGTCCGCTCTCTTGCCGTCGACTGTTTCCTGCCATTGACGGATGTTACGATGACCATCGCTAAATTGGTGGGAGTTAGTAAGTGGTGGGGCCTAAAATATTAGCAGCTGTCCCAAGAGGTGTTTGGAACGCTTCAAGGTTCTTTATTACACATGCATCACATGACCTGGCTAAGCAGCGGTGGGTGTGGTCGTGAAACTTAGAGCGGAACTGATATTAAGTGCAAAGCAAGCCAGGTATCCGGATGATAGGGTGACAGTGTCTAGGTCGGCAGTCAACAAGTCGAAACCATATGGACGACATGCTTTAGGTCGACAGGTACAAAATGTTGACATGACAACGGTTGACACAAGTTTTTTTCTTCTTACATCTTCCCAAATTTCGCTCGATTCACTATCCACGTGGCCTACGACTGGGAATAGTAACCTGAGGTGAGCGCTGTCTGACGGTGGTCACATATGATGAAACACACAAAAGGACACCCAAAAAAAAACAAACCACAATTTATGTTGACCTTACCCACCGTCTGCCTTTTACCTGTCGACATTTTGTCCCTGCCGACTGAATGACGGTCTACCTAGACACCGTAGATATTCCATACCAGTAACCATACCCGTTCGGCGACTAATATTAGCAGCGGCTTTAGTAAACCTTGCCCTAGATCTCGTCGGACATATTGTATTTATCAATATGCGGCGATAAGGCAAATTAATTTTTAGGGCAATTACTGTACTTGGTGCCACCATGTGCCAATAAAAAGTTGCCCGGGTATCAAAGAATAAAGCTTTTTTTACGCTCTTCTTCCGTTACGTCCATTCTAAGATTGCGACAACAGAACAGGGATTGTGGCGATACACATATTGCCGCTATACGGGTAAATCGGATTATTCAGGAAGCAATCACCGGTAGAACCAGGATTGGTTGCAGCTTGATGGATAGCATGGAGAACTAATCTATCACCCTCAGGAATCCGTGTTTTGTTCTTTGATAAATAGATCCTTAAATTCATTCTTCAAGCAAAAGACACTCGGCAATTGGTTTACCTTAGATAAGCATGACAGGCACCAATTATAAAGATATAAAGAATTACCCGTGGTCCTATAGATACACGCAACGCACATACATCTAATGGAGGGCGACTATTAACTATTGCAACACACTAACTGGCTACACGTAAAACTAAACACAGCAGAATTATAAGTATTATAACTAATCAGCAACAAAAATGTAAATTTCCCCCCTAAAAAAGTCTGTAACCAAAAAGTGAATACGGGAAGAGTAAGTACCCGAATCATTACAGGTGACAAACGCCTCCTATAGCGCACGGGAAGAAGACTTGTACAGCCAGCCACTTCCAGATACAGGCAGGCAGGAATGAAGGGGGGAAAAATCTAATTTATCATCCTACTGCCCTTTTAATAACCTCTTTATACTACCCGGGGGTCCAATCTACTGAAGAGTGGCATTAGTCCTTGTCATATTTATACACCGAGAGGAGGAGAAGGAGGAGAAGAATAAAAGGAAAACAGTGTATTAAATCACAGTAAATCAGACCTTGTGGTCACAGCCTGAGCGCAGAGCGTCTCTGACAAAAGGTTCCCATTTCTGAAATATTTTAAATTGAACATCAGAAAATATTTTAATGTACATTTTTTATTTAAATAAATCAGAGAGAGTGCTGGATATTGTGGAGCTTCAGCACAAGGGTAATAAGCACCAACAGCGTCTGGGTGCAAGGGTGTAGCTACCATAGGTGCAGGGAGTGCAGCTGCTATGGGGCCCAGAGCTGAGAGGGGCCACCTTCCATGTCACAGGTATATGTGTTATATACAAGGGTGTAGCTACCATAGGTGCTGGGAGTGCAGCTGCTATGGGGCCCAGAGCTGAGAGGGGCCACCTTCCATGTCACAGGTATATGTGTTATATACAAGGGTGTAGCTACCATAGGTGCAGGGAGTGCAGCTGCTATGGGGCCAGAGCTGAGAGGGGCCACCTTCCCTGTCACAGTTACATGTGTTATATACAGGGTGTAGCTACCATAGGTGCAGGGAGTGCTGCTGCTATGGTGCCCAGAGCTGAGAGGGGCCACCTTCCCTGTCACAGTTACATGTGTTATATACAGGGTGTAGCTACCATAGGTGCAGGCAGTGCAGCTGCTATGGGGCCAGAGCTGAGAGGGGCCACCTTCCCTGTCAGTTACATGTGTTATATACAGGGTGTAGCTACCATAGGTGCAGGGAGTGCAGCTGCTATGGGACTCAGAGCTGAGAGGGGCCACCTTCCCTGTCACAGTTACATGTGTTATATGCAGGGTGTAGCTACCATAGGTGCAGGGAGTGCAGCTGCTATGGGGCCCAGAGCTGAGAGGGGCCACCTTCCCTGTCACAGTTACATGTGTTATATACAGGGTGTAGCTACCATAGGTGCAGGGAGTGCAGCTGCTATGGGGCCCAGAGCTGAGAGGGGCCACCTTCCATGTCACAGGTATATATGTTATATACAAGGGTGTAGCTACCATAGGTGCAGGGAGTGCAGCTGCTATGGGGCCAGAGCTGAGAGGGGCCACCTTCCCTTTCACAGTTACATGTATTATATACAGGGTGTAGCTACCATAGGTGCAGGGAGTGCTGCTGCTATGGTGCCCAGAGCTGAGAGGGGCCACCTTCCCTGTCACAGTTACATGTGTTATATACAGGGTGTAGCTACCATAGGTGCAGGCAGTGCAGCTGCTATGGGGCCAGAGCTGAGAGGGGCCACCTTCCCTGTCACAGTTACATGTGTTATATACAGGGTGTAGCTACCATAGGTGCAGGGAGTGCAGCTGCTATGGGACCCAGAGCTGAGAGGGGCCACCTTCCCTGTCACAGTTACATGTGTTATATACAGGGTGTAGCTACCATAGGTGAAGGGAGTGCAGCTGCTATGGGGCCAGAGCTGAGAGGGGCCACCTTCCCTGTCACTGTTACATGTTATATACAGGGTGTAGCTACCATAGGTGCAGGGAGAGCTGCTGCTATGAGGCCCAGAGCTGAGAGGGGCCACCTTCCCTGTCACAGTTACATGTGTTATATACAGGGTGTAGCTACCATAGGTGCAGGGAGTGCAGCTGCTATGGGGCCCAGAGCTGAGAGGGGCCACCTTCCCTGTCACAGTTACATGTGTTATATACAGGGTGTAGCTACCATAGGTGCAGGGAGTGCAGCTGCTATGGGGCCAGAGCTGAGAGGAGCCACCTTCCCTGTCACAGTTACATGTGTTATATACAGGGTGTAGCTACCATAGGTGCAGGGAGTGCAGCTGCTATGGGGCCAGAGCTGAGAGGGGCCACCTTCCCTGTCACAGTTACATGTGTTATATACAGGTGTGTAGCTGGGATCCGGTCTGAAGATCGACAGTATCTAGGTCGACAATGTTTAGGTCGACCACTATACGTCGACAGTCACTAGGTCGACATGGATGGAAGGGCGACAGGGTTTCTAGGTTGACATGTGCTAGGTCAACAGGTCTAAAGGTCAACATGAGTTTTTCACATTGTTTTTCTTTTTTTAAATTTTTTCATACTTAACGATCCACGTGGACTACGATTGGAACGGTAAAGTGTGCCGAGCGAAGCGGTAGCGGAGCGAAGGCACCATGCCCGAAGCATGGCGAGCGAAGCGAGCCATGCGAGGGGACGCGGTGCACTAATTTGGGATCCCGGTCACTCTACGAAGAAAAAGACACCAAAAAAAAAAAAAAATCCTCATGTCGACCTTTAGACCTGTCGACCTAGCACATGTCGACCTAGAAACCCTGTCGCCCTTCCATCCATGTCGACCTAGTGACTGTCGACCTATAGTGGTCGACCTAAACATAGTCGACCTAGATACTGTCGATTTTATGAACCACACCCGTGTAGCTACCATAGGTGCAGGCAGTGCAGCTGCTATGGGGCCCAGAGCTGAGAGGGGCCACCTTCCCTGTCACAGTTACATGTGTTATATACAGGGTGTAGCTACCATAGGTGCAGGGAGTGCAGCTGCTATGGGGCTAGAGCTGAGAGGGGCCACCTTCCCTGTCACAGTTACATGTGTTATATACAGGGTGTAGCTACCATAGGTGCAGGGAGTGCAGCTGCTATGGGGCCCAGAGCTGAGAGGGACCACCTTCACTGTCACAGTTACATGTGTTATATACAGGGGTGTAGCTACCATAGGTGCAGGGAGTGCAGCTGCTATGGGGCCCAGAGCTGGGAGGGGCCACCTTCCCTGTCACAGTTACATGTGTTATATACAGGGTGTAGCTACCATAGGTGCAGGGAGTGCAGATGCTATGGGGCCAGAGCTGAGAGGGGCCACCTTCCCTGTCAAGGTTACATGTGTTATATACAGAGGTGTAGCTACCATAGGTGCAGGGAGTGCAGCTGCTATGGGCCCAGAGCTGAGAGGGGCCACCTTCCCTGTCACAGTTACATGTGTTATATACAGAGGTGTAGCTACCATAGGTGCAGGGAGTGCATCTGCTATGGGGCCAGAGCTGAGAGGGGCCCACCTTCCCTGTCACAGTTACATGTGTTATATATAGGGGTGTAGCTACCATAGGTGCAGGGAGTGCAGCTGCTATGGGGCCCAGAGCTGGGAGGGGCCACCTTCCCTGTCACAGTTACATGTGTTATATACAGGGCATAGCTACCATAGGTGCAGGGAGTGCAGCTGCTATGGGCCCAGAGCTGAGAGGGGCCACCTTCCCTGTCACAGTTACATGTGTTATATACAGGGTGTAGCTACCATAGGTGCAGGGAGTGCAGCTGCTATGGGGCCAGAGCTGAGAGGGGCCACCTTCCCTGTCACAGTTACATGTGTTATATACAGGGTGTAGCTACCATAGGTGCAGGGAATGCAGCTGCTATGGGGCCCAGAGCTGAGAGGGGCCACCTTCCCTGTCACAGTTACATGTGTTGTATACATTTTTCACCATTAGTATATACATAAGGACCCTTACAACTTTTTCCTTGAGGCCTACAATATATCTAGGTATGCCCCTGGACCTGATCATTGTAATGTGGTATAAAATGAACTGGAGGACATTATATTGTGGCATGTTATGAACTGGGGGCACTGTGTAATTGTAATGTGTACTGGCAGCTCTACAATGTGACATAATGTGAACTAGGGCACTACTATATCTCAGAAAATCAATTAGGGCCCTATTTTGGGGCATACAATTAACAACGGCTGCAGAGAGTTGTGTATCTCTAGAAGTATTGGGACAGGGGGCCCATTCAAAATGTTGCTATGGGGCCCCCAAAGTTCTGACTATACCCCTATCCGGGTATGAAAGCTTTGTAACTAGGCGTATACTGTAATGCTGGTTAGCCACAGGTACCAGACAAGCACCTGCAGCACTGCAGGCCAACACAGGGGGTCATTCCGACCCGTTCGCACGCTGCTTTTTTTCGCAGCTGTGTGAACGGGTCCAAAATGCACATGCGCACGGCTGTCAATACGCAGGCGCGTCACTGTCCGGCGGCAGCGATGGCAACTACGATGGAAGCGTTCGCAGTGGTCGCTAGAAGATTGACAGCAGGAAGCCGTAACTGGGAGGCAACTGACCGTTTTCTGGGAGTGGTGAGGCAAACACAGGCGTGTCGCGCGTTTGTCCCCCATAGGCGGCGACTATCTGATCGCACGGCTGCAAAAAACTGCTACCGTGCGATCAACTCAGAATGACCCCCACAGTCTCTGCAGTTGGGACGGGGGGGCGGGGTCAACAGCAAACACTTCCAGCACACTTGCAGTAAAGTGGGGTCCCCTGTCGGGGGCTGCAGGCTTAAATGCATTGATGAATTCATGACCCAAAATCACACTGTTTATTATTGTTTGTTATTATGGCGAGTGCTAGCAAAAGCACATAAATAGCAGTGGTTCTCCTCGGGTTGGTGGTCCAGGACCAAATCAAATCAAATTATTTATGGTCAATGTGATTGGCAAACCAGAGCTGGTGACTGCCAATCCCAAAACATGTGGGTCCTGTCCACCACCCCATAACTGACCCTAGGGACAATACATAAGCACAATTTACTTCATTTCATTTTTTATTCTGAGATCATTAGTAAGAATCTCTTGGCCCAGTGATGCCATGTAAAAAAAAAAAAAAAAAAAAAAAAAAGTTGATACTCTAGGCTTCCGCGGTTCAAGAAAGTTTGGGAACTACTGGGTTAAGGAAACGGGTGTGGTATGTTAGGTAGATTAGACTTAGGTCAACCATTATTGGTCGACAGTAAGTAGGTCAACATGGCTTTTAGGTCGACAAGGACTCTTGGTCAACATGAGTTTTTTGTTTTGTTTTTTACTTTTTTTGGTGATGTTTTCTCTGTACAGTGACAGAGAACCCCAATTAGTGCACTATGTCCCCTCGTATGCCTCACTTCCCTCACCATGTTTCGGGCAGGTTACCGTTCCCAATTGTAGTCCACGTGGATCGTACAGTATGAAAAAGTTAAAAAAAAAAAAAAAGTAATAAATAAATAAAATAATAATAATAATAATAATAATAATAATAGTGAAAAACTCGTGTCGACCTATTGTCACGCTGACCTAGAAACCATGTCGACCTACTTACTGTTGACCAATAGTGGTCGACCTAGACAGTGTCGACCTACTTACTGTCGACATAAAGACCGGATCCCTAAGGAAACAATTGATAATGATTTCCTATCCAATTAACACAGACTCCGATGGGTCATTAATACTGTGAATTGTAATATAAAAAGTGTTAACAGCAACACAAAATCCAACAGTATAAAAAAGTAATATGGAGATTTGTTAGAATAAATCTAGGGTTGAGGAGGGCTATTGTTTAGAGAGGTCTAACATATAAAAAAATAAAATGAACATATAACTTTCATTTTTTGGTTTCGATAATGACGAGAACACACAGCGCGCAGTAATATCCTTCCATTACACAGAACCAATTACATTACAGTCACTTGAGTGCATTATCCCCTCCTCCCAGACGGTATCAGCCCGGGGCTCTTATTTCAAGGCTGAAGGCTGTATTATCACTTCCGCGCATTCTCAATTAGATCCATACATTTATGAGGAAGGGAGCACATATATATTATATATATATAGAAGAGGAGACAAAACATTAATAACGCTTCTAGATATTCTCAGACTGTCACTTACGACTCTGTATCCTTTCAAAATGCAAAAAGGAGAAAGGCTGGCGGAGACGGGGGTAAGAATTGTATCTGTGGAGTAGGACAGAACGCGTGTGATGGATAAGGCGACCGATTCAGCAAGGTTTGCAATTTCTAGGAAGCTATTAAAAGGCAGAGTTCCGTCTCCCCGTGCAGCAGTAATATATACTGCTCTTTAGAAGCCGATATTATGTGGAGTAAAAAGATTTTACAGCGGCGAGCTACAGTAGCAGAGGTCGCAGTGGCGTTCTGGAAGGACAATAGAGCCATCCGCTGAATGCGGAACACTGACATTGCCGGAACGCATCTTTACACCGGGTTCTCATAAAAGGTTGTGAAAGAGCATTATTAGGAATAAAATTACATTATTATTTTATCAGAGGGAAGATACACCTTCAGCGACAGTATTCTGCGCACGGGGCAAGGTTACAGGCTCAGACGGCCATCTCCCATGACTACCATGTGCTGCATTGCAAAACTGTTACGATGATCTAAGATCACCTAGCTTGATATGGTGGTGCACCAGCGGGGGCCATGCGTCGATAACCAGCGCTGAGGGTAAAGGAATGGAAGACGCGGTGACACACATGCGCAGAAGAGCGTGGGGTCGATGGAGTTCCATACATAGGACTGAGAACCACTCTCAGTAGCACCCAACCTGGACAGAAATTGGAGCGGGTCCACGGTTTCATCTGCAGAAAGCGTGATGCCACTGGCGCGATGGCATGCGCACGTGCCCATAAGCTCAATACATTTCCGTTCTATAAAGTGGAAACTACATCTTGGATTGCAGACTTAGTAACATAGTAACTTAGTATCTAAGGTTGAAAAAAAGACAATTGTCCATCGAGTTCAACCTATTTGTGGTCTCCTATGCAGGATTATTTGGTATAAAATTTTGACTGATACTGATGTCAGCCGTTGCGTTTTATCCCTCTTTTTTATAATAACTATAATGCGTGACTACACACCATAACACTGGATATCCTTATCCATTAGGAATTTATCTAACCCATTCTTAAAGGTGTTGACTGAGTCGGCCATTACAACTCCCTCAGGCAGGGAATTCCAAACACGTATTGTCCTTATCGTGAAAAAGCCTTTACGCCGTATTGTGCGGAATCTCCTCTCCTCTAACCTGAGCGAGTGTCCACGAGTTCTCTGTGTTGATCTAACCAAAAACAGGTCCCGCGCAAGAGCTGTGTATTGTCCCCTTATAAATTTGTAGATGTTGATCATGTCCCCTCTTAATCTCCTCCTTTCCAGTGTAAACATGCCTAGTCTTGCAAGCCTTTCCTCGTATTCCAGCGTCTCCATACCCTTAATTAGTTTGGTCGCCCGCCTCTGAACCTTGTATTTCTTGCTGCTATAGCTGTACGGTTTCCCTGCTACGGACCGTGGCCCGTTTGTCCCGTTCGGCCAGAGCTTACACCTGCACAGGACTTATTACGCTGCTCATGGTTAGTTGGATGCTGAATATATGACTACAGGTATCACAGAGTCCCTAGTCTCCTCGTGTCGGCAACTGTCCTATATCCTACAGCCCATGTATGCAACAAAGGCCTGGTAGCCACAAAGTAGCCCATCCTTATCCTGTGGCGGGAGAACAAAACAGAAATCCAGACTGGAGAAGTCAACTGATCTTTATCTACAGCGGAGCACCGGGAGCGTCCTAAGGGCGCGGCAACTTGGCTGTCCGGGCTGCAAGACTGTTCCGGCAAATGACCAGCCAATCACCGGTGTCCTGGCTGGCTCTGACAGGTAGGACTTCACGTGAGGTTAAAGTGTTGAGTGAAAAATGGAAACGTCTTGAAATTGGTTGATGGGCCTGATCAGAGGGGCACACAGGCTCGGCCGCAGCGGCAATCAGTTCTACTAAGACGCCCAACAGCAGCAGCACCATCCAGCCTCTTAGATGCACCATCATTATTCCATCATCAGAGATTGGACCAGCGCTATGGCAGCTGCAATCTTACCGTCTGGACATGGGCTTGTGTGTCAGTCCTACTGCGTCTTTAGACCCCCACCACACTCCTGCGTCTAGCTAGCCACCCCCACCATGACCACTGACAATCAGACTCTCCTCAGGACGCATGTACAGGCCTTGCGTCCGATATCTCCACCACTCACACCTATGAACCAGGCCCAGCCCAGGGCTTACTCCTACAGTGCGATACACACAGGCTGATCGGGGCCGGAGCTGCCGTCACACACCCGCCCTGAAAACGCTTGGACACGCCTGCGTTTTTCCTGACACTCCCAGAAAATGGCCAATTACCACCCACAAACACCCGCTTCCTGTCAGTCAGCTTGCGAACGCCCGTGCAATCAAATTTTTCACACCATCCTGTCGCTGTTTGGCAACGCACCTGCACATTGCGGTGCATACGCAGTAATTTGATAATCGTCCGCTGTGCGATTTCACATAACCGTGACCAGGAACAAATTGGGCCCTTAGTTCGCTGCAGCCTCCCGGGTCCTGTTCCCAACACTGCAAGACGGACTCCTCTGAAACTGGAGGGCTACAAGTCATACAAGGCTGCAAACACTTATCCGGAGCTGCGCAATCCTTCTTGTGCCATTATACTAGAACTTGACCATAGACCACATGAAATATACATGGAAGGGGGCTGAGCGAGAGGACGATCTGTTGCTGGAGAGATTCTGCGCTCCGCAGACTGTGGCATCACGCTACCTCCCTGCGCTGCTTTCTCATCCGTCTTCCTGGAATTGCTTTTTCCAGTGGAGACATCAGCATCGCTGGCACAGAGCGAGAGACGATTACTCAGCCAGTGGCGGCGTGTGCGTTTCCAGCAGCCTCATCCACTTACGGATGCAGAAAAGACATCGGAAGCAGCTAAATCATTTCAGAACACAGGATGCTGGAGGATCGGACAATCGCTAATCATTACTTAGTGCAGAATTAGTTTCTAGGACAGGGAGAACCACTTCTGCAAAGAAATAGATAATCATTTTATTAATATAACCTTTTATACAACGGGGCTCAAAAGCGTTTAACAGGTACCATGAACAGTTACGTCAATTTACACGCATGTATGAACAAGAGAAGAGCGTGCAACCTTCTCATATACAGTCTCTGGGCCTAATTCAGATCTGATCGCAGCAGCGAATGTGTTAGCTAATGGGCAAAACCATGTGCACTGCAGGGGGGGCAGATGTAACATGTGCAGAGAGAGTTAGATTTGGGTGGGGTATATTGTTTCTGTGCAGGGTAAATACTGGCTGCTTTATTTTTACACTGCAATTTAGATTTCAGTTTAAAACACACCCCACCCAAATCTAACTCTCTCTGCACATGTTACATCTGCCCCACCTGCAGTGCAGCATGGTTTTGCCCATTAGAGAACAAATTTGCTGCTGCAATCAGGTCTGAATTAGGCCCTCTGTGCCCTGCTCGTCCTCTATTTCCACAGTTACAGTATGAATTGGTTGAAATAAAATAACCTACCGTCAATTTAGAGAATTGCACTCTTCACAGCAGCACTATGTATTTCAGGAAAAGAGCTTGTGGGGGACAGGGACCACTATGGTCCTTGCGGCTACGGTTCCACGGCAGGTAGCGTACTCATGGCAGAGGTGTTTTATTAGAGCAGGGGGCCGGTGTGTAATCTCCGTAGCCCCCACTTAGAAGGAATTGCATCAGCGGATGTGCTGGAGACTCAACTGCGCATACACAAACTCTCTTGGAATATGAAGCCGGCAGCATTTTTCCTGCTATTTACTCAGAAATTAGAAGCTGGCCCTATATTTTTAAAGAAAGCGCCGGGAAAATGGCGGCAGTGGAGCATTGCACTGCAGGTGGGGCAGATGTAACATGTGCAGAGAGAGTTAGATTTGGGTGGGGTGTGTTCAAAATAAAATCTAAACTGCAGTGTAAAAATAAAGCAGCCAGTATTTACCCTGCACAGAAGCAATATAACCCACCCAAATCTAACTCTCTCTGCACATGTTACAGCTGTCCCACCTGCAGTGCACATGGTTTTGTTCATTAGTGTGCTTAACCTGAATAACCCCCAATATCTTAGAGTTAATATAATGGAAATAAGGCAATGTAACAGCCATAACTGTAAGAAGGTGATTGACTTATGGGTGGAATTGCACAATAGTCCTTTATTGATCACCACTGTGACATATGCATCCGGCGACCTTGCGGACTACTGCACCCAAGCAGCGATTGTACCGCCGCCCGCTAGTATTTAGCCAATCATATCTTTGCACACAAACATATCATGTGAAAGCTATACCGACTTTGCAGAACCAATACCGACCCCCCCCTCCCTTCCCCTCCTCGCCCCATAAACGGACGTCACATGATACGGTCACAGACGGAGAAGGAAACAGGAGGGCGTTTAGGGCAGTGCAAAGGTGAAATAATAAAAGGCTGCAATAAACATGCAGTTTTATCACCAGTAATCAAAAGTAATGAAGAAGGGAATTGAAGACACAACAACGGCGGAGAAACAGAAAGAGGAAGCAGAAATATCAATCTCAAAGGAAAATCATTTTGGTGTGTAATGTGCGCTGCGAACGGTATCTGCTTCGTCATTGTTATTACTAGCACAGGACACGAGTAGCAAAATAAAGTTTCTTTTCACACAATAGGGTGATAACAACGGAAAGTCAGGGGTAATGAAGACGGGAAAGTACAGAGGAGAAAGAGAAAATAAAAGCTGTAGAACAAAAGACATTTGAAACAATAAAAAAATAAAAAAACACAACAACAAACAAGAGCAATCGCGCCACATTCCAGTGTAACAGTAACACATAAACTGCGGCCATTCCCCAGTGCAGCCTCCTACACTGCCAGCTCCCTCCAGTAAGAATTAGGAGCGTACATTGTGCTTCGGACAATGCCAATTGTGGGCGCATGGAAAAACAGCTGCTTTCAGGAACTGCGCCGACAACTAAGAGATACACTTTGTAGCATGGACAATGCAAAACAAAAATAGCAGGTAACTTTGCACCTGGAACAAACCACAGTGCACAGCGAGGGGTGCAAATTATATATATATTTTATTTATTTATTTATTTATATTTTTTTCCATATATTTTTTGGCATGCAGGGTAAACACTGGCTGGTTTTGCATGTAGCATATATTCACTTACTTTATGGGGGGTCATTTTGAGTTGGTCACTCGCTAGCAGTTTTTAGTAGCCGTGCAACCGCTATGCCGCCGCCCACTGGGGAGTGTATTTTAGCTTAGCAGAAGTGCGAACGAAAGGATCGCAGAGCGGCTACAAAATAATATTGTGAAGTTTCAGAGTAGCTTCAAACCTACTCAGCGCTTGCGATGACTTCAGACTATTCAGTTCCTGATTTGACATCACGAACACGCCCTGCGTTCACCCAGCCACGCCTGCGTTTTTCCTGGCACGCCTGCGTTTTTGCAAACACTCCCTGAAAACGGTCAGTTGACACCCAGAAACGCCCCCTTCATGTCAATCACTCTGCGGCCAGCAGTGCGACTGAAAAGCTTCGCTAGACCCTGTGTGAAACTGCATCCTTCGTTGTAATAGTAGGCCACGCGTGCGCATTGCACCGCATACGCATGCGCAGAAGTGCTGTTTTTTTTAGCCGCATTGCTGCACAGCGAACTAATGCAGCTAGCGAACAACTCGGAATGACCCCCTATAATGGTCACTGAGACTGGGGTGAGTGGGCGGACTGCTCATCATTAACATTAATGTAGCACCAGCCTATTCCGCTGAAGCGGAGTGACTGCAGCTTTATACTAGTCCTCCGAACAGAACATCACCCCCCGACCCCATAAGATAGGCAGATTTTTCCACCTTACCCGAGAATGCAGCTTTGAATAATACACAGATCAGGAGAATGTGCATTTCATGCGAGATATGACTCTGGGTAAATAAATAAAGTTCAGGAACTAAAGCAAATCCCACTTCCATATACAGCTGAAAGCTATGCTGCTGTATGCAATACGTCTTCATTATCTAGTGCAGGAGAAGGCACTACACTACATCAGCTTCTGCAGAATGAACCGTTTTACGTGCGTCCCTTCTGCAGCTAAGAGATGCAGCGCAACTTGAACTGCGCCCTTCAGGACAGGACGAGGCGCTGGACAATGACTGCTTATTAGCAACGTGTAGTAATGGCAGAAGACATGCACAAATTCCGAGCCATTTTCTTTCCAAATTGAATATCAAATAGCAAAGAAAATAAGGAAATGTTGACGAGATTCTGTTAATTGCATGAAAGCCCCTGAGGGAGCAGCATTCCCAGCCAACAAGATAAGACTTGGCACGGACACTTGTTTGAGCCTGAGGTCCTGGCAGAGCAACTAGGGACTCAACCATGATGTCTGGTCTGGTACAAAGAAGAACATCACACATTTCTTAGAGAGAAATACACGGATGACTCTGTTACAATATACAAATGATACTGAGCTCAGGTGAGGAAGATAGGACAGACTGCGCAATTGCCTCGCCGCGATAAAAGAGCATTACAGCGAATGGCGATAACTTCACAACTGTACGGTAACAGCGGGTGTGGATCAGAGGGTCGACAGTAACTAGGGTCGACAATCATAAGGCCGTCCACTATTGGTCGACAGTGGCTATGTCGACACCTGAAATAGGTCGACATGGAAAAAGGTCGACATGAGTTTTTAAAAAATAAAAATTGGTGTAGTTTTCTTCGTAAAGGGACCAGGAACCACAATTAGTACACTGTATCCCCTCGCCATGCTTTCAGGTTACTATCCCCAATCGTAATCCACGTGGATTGTAAAGTACGAAAAAGTTTAAAAAAAAACAAAACAAAAAAACACCACTCAACCTTTTTCCATGCCAACATATAGACCATGTCGACCAATAGTGGTCGACATCCAGTTTGAGTCTAGATGGCCAAATCAAATTGACTGGTACTGATTAAGTCACCTGTGCTAAAGCATGGAAATCCTTAAAATCTGGACTGTAATGGCGGATTTTGGGAAACTCCGGCATAGCAACACATTGGCATGTCAGGAAGAAGTCTTTAGCCCCTAATACATACTATTCAAGGCCAAAAAAAAAGACAAGACACAAGTCCATTGAGCAAAAGTAAGATTAATGCAACATAAAGATTCTGTCGGCATTCCACACAGATTCCTCATCCGCCGCTTCCTTCCTCGCTGATCCTCTCTGGACTCAGAGGTTTTTCATGACAAAGTTTTGGACACCCTCCAAGCAAATGCCCCCTTTACTGCTCACCACTAAAATCACTGGGTACCCGTCACAGAATGCGTCGTTACCAATGCTTCAAGTGCTCATTATGGAGGAATAAGTACAGATGGAACCCTGCTTATCTATCTCTTTGACAGGATTAACTGAGCAAGGCTAGTCTGACATAGGCCCTCATTCCAAGTTGATCGCTCGCTAGTTACTTTTAGCAGCCGTGCAAACGCATAGTCGCCGCCCACGGGTAGTGTATTTTCGCTTGGCAGGAGTGCGAACGCCTGTGCAGCCGAGCGGCAGAAAACACATTTTGTGCAGAACAAGACCAGCGCTGTAGTTACTTATTCTGTGCAAAGATCGCTGCGATGAGTGACACGGTAATAACGTCAGATAACCGCCCACCAAACGCCCGGCCACGCCTGCGTTTTTCCAAACACTCCCAAAAAACGGTCAGTTGACACCCAGAAACTCCCTCTTCCTGTCAATCTCCCTGCGTTCGACAGTGCGACTGAAAGCGTCGCTAGAACCTGTGCAAAACCACAATGCTCTTTGTATCCATACGCCGCGCGTGCGCATTGCGGTGCATACGCAGTTTTGGCGTTTAACTAATCGCGACGCAGCGAACGGCAGCTAGCGATCAACTCGGAATGAGGGCCTGAATCCCCTGCTGTATTGTTCTCTCTGTATTGTATTGCAGCTGAGAACAATAGATTAAAGGCTTATGCTAATACAGCATGGTGCACCTAGGTGCAGCAGAGAAGCCTAGATGAGTGTGGCTCCATCTGTAGCAAGAGTCAGTGATCGCTGGAATCAGAGAGCTGCAGGTGCAATTACGGGCGCAGTATAGAGGGCGACCTGATCATTGTTTGGATGGAGATCTAGTTTAGTGTGTAATCACCTTCTTAGTCCAGGTGTACAGCTAGAAAACAATGTTCTCACTTAACAAATGAGATAAACATTAATTTCCTCTGCGGAAAAGCATTTGCATCCGTCTGATCAAACATTGGCAAACAGCGAACGCTGCAGCGATTTCCCTGAGGTTCAGTCACCAGGTTTAATCGGAGACGTGCCAGAATACCGACAAGCGACCACGACACACGCCCAGGCGGTCATATCCATGTATAACAATGCCTTTACCCATCGCTGACATAAAGTGCATCTCTCGCCCGCTGTTGTGCCAATTCACCCATCGGCCGTTTACTGAACGACTGCGCATGTGTACGGATCGTAGTGCGCAGGCGCGAGGCCAAACTGCAAAAAAATCCTGTGCTTGTTTTTTTTTTATCACTGGGGTAACGCAGACTGATTGACAGGAAGGGGACGTTTGCGAGTGGTAAGTGGGCGTTTTCTGGGAGTGTCAGGAAAAACGCAGGAGTTCCCCAGCGTTCTCAGGGCGGGTGTGTGACATCAGCTCCGGCCCCGATCAGCCTGTTCTCATCGCACTGTAGGAGAAAATCCTGAGCTGCGCACACTGCACACACTGGAAACATCATTAGATGGTGAGTGAGGTGTGAACGGATTTGCAGCTGACCGGCGTTTGCAGAGCTTTCCACACGGGGTACGCAGACTTGCACGGGGCGGGTTTTCACTCTGTCTGGGCGGCGATTATCCGATCGCAGACCTCGGCAAATTCACAGAGGACAGAAGAGGTCTGAATTAGGCCCAGGGTCAGGTGAGTCTGCCCAAACAGACGAGGGAAAAGGTGAATGCATCTAAGGGAATCTGGTAAGAAACATATAAAATTGGGGTAGACGCCAGTTGGGGTAGACTTTGCCTAAAGGTAGGGATTAACGGGGGGAAAGGGCACGGTGGGGTCAGTGGACGGTGCAGTGAAGAGAGGCCCCTGGAGGTATTTGTGGAAAGGAGAGACGGAATTGTGGAGGAGCAGTAGAAAGGATCAACAGTGAGGAGAGAGAGAGAGGAGAGAGTGAGAGAGAGAGAGAGAGAGAGAGAGAGAGAGAGAGAGAGAGAGAGAGAGAAGAGAGAGGAGAGAGTGAAGAGAGAGGAGAGAGTGAGAGAGAGAGAAGAGAGGGGAGAGAGTGAGAGGGAAGAGAGAGAGAGAGAGAGAGAGAGAGAAGAGAGGGAAGAGAGAGAGAGGGAAGAGAGAGAGAGAGAGAGAGAGAGAGAGAGAGAAGAGAGGGAAGAGAGAGAGAGAGGGAAGAGAGAGAGAGAGTGAGAGAGAAGAGAGGGGAGAGAGTGAGAGAAGAGAGAGAGAGTGAGAGAGAGAGAGAGAGAGTGTGAGAGAGAGAGAGAGAGAGAGAGAGAGAGAGAGAGAGAGAGAGAGAGAGAGAGAGAGAGAGAGAGAGAGAGAGAGAGAGAGTAACACGGGCAGACGCTGGACGGGGAACGCACTACACTGTAGCTAATCTTCCACAAATAAATACCACGCTGCGTAACGCGACCTGGAAGTCACCGATTCTTACAGGATGTAAACATTTCCACAGGAAAGCCAAACGATAACAACGCTGATGACAGAAGCCTGGGAAGAGTCACAGGAGGGCTCAGCGCACAGCCCCAGTCGCCGCTGCAGAAAACGCCGTCTCCATGCAACATGAACCGTAAGATCCAGTAACCAGTACCATCCATACATTGCTACTGCTTGGGAGGAAACATTTATATGGGAACCACGTCGTTATAGCGGAGACACCCAGATTTCCCATCAGCCTCTCTCAGTTTTGGCGAATGTTACTTACAAAGTCCTACGAAAAGCAAAAATTTGGAACGTTAAATGGGGCACTACAAGTACTTAGTAGAATCTTAAGAGCAGCACATTGTCATGTACACACAGACATTCGTTCAGATGGTTACGCGGAAATAATTACCATCTACAAAAGGACCTGGAAGAAACGTGGTAAATCCGATCTGATTGGCGATTACGAGAGAATCAGGACACCCGACCTGCTAATTGTTACTGGTGTATGATCAATATGTGACCTGGCAGAAACATAAACCATTGCGGTACAATCTGGACATATACCATGGGCGTTGCCAGCTTATTTGCCGACGCGGCAGTTTCGCAGAATGGCCGCTGAATGAATAAGTGTGGTCACAGTTCGCTTTCCCCAACCATAAATTCACAGATTTTTCATGATCAAAAATGTGCAGAATTATGCTATTTCCCTCGGCAACCCGTCACGAACTGCCAGCAGCAAAGGCAACGGAAATCTGGAAATGTTTTCCCGCCCGTGTATCTTCTGGGAAAGACAATGGCCCTCATTCCGAATTGTTCGCTCGTTAGTTTTTTTCGCAACGGAGCGATTAGTCGCAAACTGCGCATGCGCAACGTTCGCAGTGCGCCTGCGCCAAGTAAATTGTCAAAAAAGTTTGTTATTTTACTCACGGCTTAACGAAGAAATTTCATCGTTCTGGTGATCGTAGTGTGATTGACAGGAAGTGGGTGTTTCTGGGCGGAAACTGGACGTTTTATGGGTGTGTGCGAAAAAACGCTGGCGTTTCTGTGAAAAACGCGGGAGTGTCTGAAGAAACCGGGGAGTGTCTGGAGAAACGGGGGAGTGTTTGTGACGTCAAACCAGGAACGAAACTGACTGAACTGATCGCAGTGAAGGAGTAAGTCTCGAGCTACTCAGAAACTGTTAAGGAATTTCTATTCGCAATTCTGCTAATCTTTCGTTCGCAATTCTGCTATGCTAAAATACACTCCCAGTAGGCGGCGGCTTAGCGTGTGCAAAGCTGCTAAAAGCAGCTAGCGAGCGAACAACTCGGAATGAGGGCCAATAAACAGTTCCTTCTAGCGACATTCTTATTCCGGACTAACACGGTTTTATGGGGGCCAATAGGTCAGACCTCTCCGATCACTTCTGCTTATGAGATTAAAAATAAAATAAAAAAAAGTCTGTTTATCATATTAGAATGGAAAAAAAAAAAAATGTAAACTGATTCTGCCGGCGGTCCCGCTGCTACACTGCGCAATTCAAGATGGCGGGTATCAGGTCAACACGGCAAGAGTGCAAAATAAGCAGTACTATCGATTGTACTAAATACAAATCTGTTAACATTTTATTGTACGGGTTCATGTTTACTATAGGTTAGCATTGTTGGACAGAAAAGAAATCATTTCCGCTTTCAGATGGCAAACCTGGGTCCAACGCGGCTCAGACCCCTCACTGAACCCGGGCCACCCATGTTAAACACTGTGATGTGACTTTTCTGGCTCACATTGATGAGGTTTCAAAGGAAAAATAAAAGGAGGGTCTGGGGCCTGCTCGGAGCAGACTCAAACAGCCAATCAGCACCTTTTCCTGAGACGCGGGTTGTATATTCCGTGTCATAAGCTTCCGCACTGCACAACGACCTGGGTCCGACACATGTTTAACCCCTCTTTTAACCCGGGTTATTCACTTTGGCGCTTTCACGCTGCACCTCAACCTGGGTTGTTTTGGCGATGTGAAACGGGGTATTGGAAAGTGCAACAATAGTGCAAGAAAACTGTATGAAAGAAACATCTAATTTTACTTGCAAAACAAAACAAAAAGTATTGGAGAGAAAAAAAAATAAGATTTTAAACCTACATAAGGGTTATGTTACAGTTTTGATCAGTCTCTGGCTGATGATGTTTTGTTCATACTGTTAACTGGTTGCGTATATTCCAGGTTATACGGTGTGGATGGTGTGGGCTGGTATGAATCTTGCCCTTGGATTAACAAAAATCCTTTCCTCGTACTGTCCGTCTCCTCTGGGCACAGTTCTCTAACTGAGGTCTGGAGGAGGGGCATAGAGGGAGGAGCCAGTGCACACCCATATCTAAAGTTCTTTTTAGTGCCCATGTCTCCTGCGGAGCCCGTCTATTCCCCATGGTCCTTACGGAGTCCCCAGCATCCTCTAGGACGTAAGAGAAACTAAATAAAAACAAAATTTTCTTAATGAACTGGTTTTGCCAGGAAATCAACGTTGGTTCTTTATTACAAGGTGAACAAAATCAAACCGATGTGTCGGGATGCATCGGTGTGTATCATATATATATATATATATATATATATATATATTTTCATTCTAGATCCATCTGTAATTAGATACTTTCAGGTAACCAGCCACCACTTTAATTCCTCTAGATCAGGGCTAACAAACTATAGGAACCCGAGAACCAACAACACTGTTTTCATGGCGATGACGCAACGGAGGTTAAACTAAATGTGCAATGCAATGAGTATATCTGCACATCCCTGCTAATCTAGCCCTCTGTATTATAGCGAACACATATTTCTAGAATAGACCCTACCCTACATTAAATATACTAAGACCTTATATTCCCCACAAAGAGTATGGAGGTCATTCCGACTTGATCGCACGCTAGTTTTTTTTCCGCTGCGCTGCGATCAGGTCAGAACTGCACATGCGTATGCACCACAATGCGCAGGCGCGTTGTACGGCTACAAAGCGGATCGTTGCTGGGCGATGGATTGTATGAAGAATTCATTCGCACAGCCGATCGCAAGGAGATTGACAGGAAGAAGGTGTTTGTGGGTGTCAAATGACCGTTTTCTGGGAGTGGTTGGAAAAACACAGGCGTGTCCAAGCGTTTGCAGGGCGGGTGTCTGACGTCAATTCCGGCCCCGGGCAGGCTGAAGTGATCGCAGCGGCTGAGTAAGTCCTGGGCAACTCAGAAACTACACAAAATATTTTTGCAGAGCTCGGCTGCACAGGCGTTCACACACTTGCAAGGCTAAAATACACCCCCCAGTGGGCGGCGACTATGCGTTCACACGGCATCTAAAAACAGCTAGCGAGCGATCAACTCGGACTGACTCCCTATAGCTGAGAGTAGGCACATTTGGTGACAAGGAGCAGAGAGCGTTACAAGTAGGATTAATTAGAATATACTATTGATTGGAAATGATTCACCTTTATTATTACAGGTCTATAAAAAACCCTGGACAAAACAATTCATATATAAGAAAGGGGAATTCAGCCTATTTAGCAAATTTAAAGGTTTAGCTTTACAATAAAACTGTATGGTAATTAAATCAATGAAAGGACACATTCTTTGTGATCCATTTTACTTTCACGAGACCCAACCATAAAAAATGCATTTACTAATTGTTTCTGCAGCTTTACTAGATCATAAAAGAGAGACGTAATAAGTCGCAGAGTCAGGAGGCGCAGTGCTGGCTTCTGCTGATAAAACACAATTATCTGGAGCTAGTTCAGGTTTAAATGTTGCAATGCCGTTAATTCTCCAGAAAAATAATTATTATTACTTATTTATCCAAAATAATCCCCCCCCCCCCCCTAAAAAATAAAAAAATATATATATATATTTCACTGATCTTCCCAACATAAAGGACAAAAAATGAATGTGTTGGCTGCGTTTACTAACGGACAATTTGCGAGCAATTACCATAAATTCCCCCTTTTTCACAATTCCACAAGATGGATAGAAACATTATAGCAGTAATTTGCCAAAATTTCATTTATTGTAACTTAATTTACTTTAGTCGGAGCGATTATGGGGCAATAACACATCTCGCCCCGCGGCGCACTTTGGTAAATGCAGCCGTAGGTTATCTGCCTCCTGACAGTACAAACGGCTGGAGACAGAGGAGTTATATTAGTGCACAGACTATGTCGCCGAGGATCTCACCCCTCTGTGGAATATATTTAGGCCTATATCAATCCTCCTTAATGTGCAGTCACCATGTTTGCCTGCGCACATTGCAGTAACCGGTGTGGATCATTGGGTCGAGCTGAATTAGGTCAAAAGACCGACTCCATAAGATAGACGCGCAATAGGTCAAGAGGGTCGGCATGTAAAAAGTAGACAGATACAAAAGGTCGACGGGGTAAATAGACAAAGAAATTACAAAAAAAAAGGTCAACACAAGTTTTTTCTTTTTTTTTTGTGTCAATCTCTATGTTAAACCACATGTGCCCCCCAATTAGTGTTCAGCTTTGCTCGCAATACTCAGCACAGGATACTATTCCCTTTCCTAGTCCACGTGGATGGAAAATAATGAAAAAGTAAAAAAAAAAAAAAAAAAAAATGTAAGAAAATAAAATAAAAAAATAATTAGGCAAATATAAAACATTAGTATTCCTGCGCACCTCTAGGAGGTGATAGGCAACACTGGTGGTCACAGGGTACCGCCATTACAACAGCATTTAGTGGAAATTGCCTACAGCTTAATCACCTCCTTGATCGACGTATCAGAAAATGTTCCCTAGATTCAAAAGGCAAAAAAATACTGAGCTTGTAAATATATTCAATTAGTGGTGAAGCAAACACCATTAAAATCCAATGGAGGTAAATCGCCCCAAAGACTTCTATAACTCATAGACGAGAAGGACACCCTTGAAGGTAGACACGAGAAAACTCACCACAAGATTTCCAAGAGTTATCATAGATTGCATACCACGGGAAACGATCATTAGGTCGACAAGACTTAGGTGGACAGGGTTTCTAGGTCGACATGAGTTTTTCACAATTTTTTTCATTTTTTGAACATTTTCATACTTTACGATCCACGTGGACTACGATTGGGAACGGTAACCTGTGCCGAGCGCAGCGAGTCACCTTACCTGAAGCATGGTCGTTCCGAGTTGATCGCAGCCAGCAACTTTTTGCTGCTGCTGCGATCAATAGTCCACGCCTATGGGGGAGTGTATTTTAGCTTAGCAGGATGCGAACGCTTGTGCAGTCCTGCCAAGCTACAAAATTGAAAGCAAAAGAAGAAGACTAGCCCTGGACATATTTACCCTGTGCGACGATCTCAGCGATGATGGGGCGGGCTTTGACGTCCGACATCCACCCTCCGTTCTCCTAGACACGCCTGCGTTTTACTCACCACTCCCTGAAAACGGTCTCCGACGGTCCGGATCTGCCCAGGTACGCCTTCTTTCCGTCAGTCTTCTTTGCGGTCGGCTCTGCGACCGCTTTCTTCGTAGGACGCGACGAAACGCAACGTCATGCACGCGCAGTGCATGCGCATTCCGGACCCGTTCGCACCGCAGCGATAAACCGCTGCGTGCGAACGGGTCGGAATGATCCCCACTGTGCACTAATTGGGGTTCCCCAGTCACTCTACGAAGAAAAAAAAAAAAAGACATCAATTTTTTTTAATCTCATGTCAACCTTTTGACAACCTTTTGTCATGTCGACCTAGACCATGGGGTCAATTCAATTCAGCAACCTATGAATAGCGCCGGGAATTAGCTCCCGACGCTATTCAATTCAGCTCCAGTTAAGTCGGCAATGTCCCGTTCTCGCCGACTAAACAGGTTGAATTGTCGGGAGAACGGGCATTCTCAGACTTAACTCCCCGGCGCGAAACTGATTCCCGACAGAATCAGCCTCGCGCCGGGAGCTAATTCCCGGCGCTATTCATAAGTTGCCGAATTGAGTCAACCTAGGGACCATGTCGACCTAGAAACCCTGTCGACCTAATGCAGGTCGACCCATAGTGGACGACCTAATAACTGTTGACCTAAGTAAAGTCAACCCAATGACCCATACCCCATACCACGGCCTATGGTCAGAGCCATGCTACTGAGAAATGGTATCAAACCTTCCAATCAGCCTCTAGCATTTACGAAGAACAGTCTATAAAATGATAGCTAAGAGCCTATTGGTTGTGAAGGGTTGATGTATTCCCACCGCCCCCCCTCAGATGAGCCAGGCAGGCGTTAGTGACCAGCAGAAGTAGGGGGCTGAACATAGTAAAATAAAGACATTCTATTTTACATACGTGTAGCTGATAGATTGCACAGCTGGATAAACAAGCTTTTATTCTTTACCGATTGTTTATTCAAAACACTCCGCAATGGATGCCCAAACGTTCCAGGGCTGACCGAGCCAATGATTTACTTCATCACAAACAATTAGAGCGAAGCGTAAATACGGCGAGGGCCGGGAGGGGAACCATTAGACTCTTGCAAATTTCCGCTTTAATTAACAGAAATAGGAAAATGCATCTTCACAAGACGTGCAGAAAACACTCCCTGCGCGGTGTCCGAGTGCGCTCACGGGCAGCGCAGCTCTGCGGGAACGGAGAACGGGAAACGATCATTCGCAGGCTGCAAAGTCCTTTCATTAAATGACAGATTTTCACATTTATTATTTATTTATTAACAGTTTCTTATATAGCGCTGCAAATTCCGTTGCGCTTTAAATAGCGCTAACATACGCCACTGCACTTTACAATTGTTAAAATAGTAATGAGCTTAATGTAGCGTTACCTGGAAACATTTATTGGGAAGACCACCAAGAATGTAACGGGCAAGAGGTTAAAATATACTGTAGTGTGGAAAGCATCTGCCAGGGCTGTGCGAATGGTACACAGGGGGCACAAGGCTGATTGGATGGTACCACTACTGCCACAATCGTACCTGCATTTGGTTGCAGGGTGCCTGGACAACCCCAAGAGCTGCCCACTGTCCATAGGATGCACCCGGCTCCCAGTTTTCTGGTCCCAGACCCTTCTTCGCGACGTCACACATGCAGGAGGCGGGGCCAGCCACGGCTCTGATGACCGCTAACAGTCGCCACACGGGTGGGCAGTAAAATTTTGTTTAGCTCATCAAACTCTACCCAGAGCTAAATGCTTCCTTTTCATAATTATACATCACCCATATAGGGATGTATCCAATTTTTGACGGAAGCTGCCGTCTTCTCGGAAAGACGGCAGCTTCTGACAGGTTTAGGTCGGAAAGGGGTTCCGACCTATTCAATGCCGGCTGATTTTTTCAGACAAGTCTGGAATTCCCGACTTCACGGAAACCACGTGGATTGGCGGAATCTACGTTGGCTGTCAGAAGCGCGGCCAAACCCGACAGGTTTTAGCCCCGTTTCCAACAATGTCAATCCGACTTTAAAGAAAGTCGGATTGCCGTTGTTGGGAATGGGTTAAACCTGTCTGGTTTGGCCCGGCATTGAATACTGACCTGTCGGATTGTTTCCGTTGGAAAGGATCCGACAGGTATTGAATATACCCCATAATAGAGAATACATTTTAATTTTACAAAAGTTTAGTTTTACTAGTCCATCTTAGGACAGGAAGAAGAAATGTAATTCCCATATATGCAAAATAGTGATCAAAATAGGATTCTAATGGGCCCTACACACTGGGCGATGTTACTGAAAGATATGAACGATCTCGTTCATTAATGAATGAGATACCGTTCATATCTTTCAGTGTGGAGGCACCAGCGATGAACGATGCGCGGCCCTGCGTTCGTTCATCGCTGGTGCCCCGTTGCTTGTGCATGCAGGCCAATATGGACGATCTCGTCCATTTTTGCCTGCACTGCTATGGAGCCGGGTGGAGTGAAGAAACTTCACTCCCCCCCGTCACTGCCCCCCCGCCGCCGGGTCGCCCGTCGGCCGTATCTGCCTTCAGGCAGCTCGGCGGCGGATCTATCAGTGTGTAGGGCCCATAAGAGTAGAAACAGACGATCAGTTGCATCACAGTAAAAAAAATATAGCAGAAAATGGGTTAAGGATTTATAAATCGGGGATCGCGACAAGAGGATCCAGTGGGATGCAATCAGTATGTCGACACAAGAATGTCAACATAGTTAAAATATAGACATCAATGATGACACCTGGAAAATGTCAACACTTGAACAGCATGTCAACACATGAAATGATGATACTGTCAAAATGTCGACCAAGAGCGTTACCTACAGATGGAGCCATGCTCATCTAGCCTTCTCTGCTGCACCAAGGCTTATTAGCATAAGCCTTTCATCTATTGTTCTCAGCTGCAATACAATACATCAGGGGATTAAGTCATTACAGGAGGGGATTAAGTCCGACTGCCCTGGCTCAGTTAATCCTATTAAAGGGATAGATGAGGAGGGCTCCATCGGTATATAAAAAAAAAAAAAATTAGTGTCAACATTCTGGCCATGTCGACATTCTCATATTGACTTAACATCCTGAACACAGATCCCAAGTGCAGACCATACCATGACAAAAATAAAAAAAGAAGAAGAAGAAGAAGAAGAAGAAGAAGAAGAAGAAGAAGAAGAAGATTTGAGTCATTTCCAGAGAAGAAGAAAAAAACAACTAATCTGCAGGAACATTCAGATGGCGGACACCATTCTATAGGGGCTACTTAAAGGCGGCTCAGACAGGAGATATACAGTAATGAACAGATATTTCACAGCACACTGTATGGGCTCGGTCAGACGATCACGTTTATAACATTTTATCACATCAGCATCTTCTATCCAGAAGAAGAAGATTAAAGAATACGTTGTGAAAGCGCAGATGTGAACGAGACTTAACCCAGGTTTTCAGCAACAGCGCACCGGCATAAGCTGTATGCGCAAGTGATTACCAGTTGTAAGCACGAAAACGATTCCTAGGCGTGAGCTGAAATATGAAAATTCCTAAAATGCAACTCGTGTGCGGACACGAGCAGATTAAACCCACCGGTGCCCCCATCTCAGGAGTACCGGCGGCGGATAGCGAGAGGTAGGAACGTCCACTTCACCCAAAAACGCTGCAGATATCTGTAATAACGTTTCATACAAAATAGAATTAAAAAAAAAAAACCTGAATAAAATAAAATACTTTGGTTTAAAAATCAGTCTACGATGAGCAAGAATTAGATTACGGAGACCCGCTGTGCCACAACGCTGCCAAACATCGGTCATAGTAAATATCATAGACTCCAGGATCTGGACATTTATCATATTGTACTAATAACACCTGACGCAGGTAGGCAGGATTCTCCACTAGGCACACGAGGCTCATGCCTAGGGGCACCACTAGCTGGGGACAGCACAGCAGTCCCCCCTGCCTGCATCAGAGCTTCTCAGAGCCCCAATTTAGAAGTGGTTATTTGGACACTGAACAAAGACTACATTCCCCATGATGCATCAGGAGCAGGCACATGTGCAGTCCAGGAGCCCAGGATAAAATAATACTGTGCCTAGAAGTGGCTAGTCCCCTAAATCTGCCCCCAGACAAAGCAGAGTCTGCAAATCCCAGGAGCGGGGTCGCCAATGTGCACTAAAACCTGGAAATCACTTATATTAATGCCCATACAGACATATCTTCTCAAGCGCCTCAAACACTTGCTGGCTACTAAGTTATGTTCAGCTACTTCATGTATGCAGGGCAGTCAAGAGCCGGGCTGGGACCAGGTACTTTTCAAGGGGTGTGGCCTAATCACAGGAGGTGTGGTCATGTACCCTTAGAAAAAAATACTGCACAGCAGCGTGTGCTAGGATGAGAAGAAGAGCTGCAGCTGCTGCTTCCAGGTAACGGGGAGGGGCCTGGGCCCCTACTGGACCCTCACTGGGCCCCTCCATCAGACCTGGGCCTGGGTAATTTGTACCCCCCCCCCCTCTCTCGCTCTCTCGGCACCACTGCATGTATGTTATGCAGCCCTGTAACACACGGCCTTTCATATATATCAATAGTAAATAGCAGTTTTCTATTGATCTGAAATGCAAAAACAAGTGGAAGTGATGACTTTTATATTTCAGTTTGCAGAGACGGGAGATGCGGCTGATTTAGAACACAGCTTCCATATGAATGTAAGTAACGCCTGTGGAGGGATTTGTTGAATGACTATAAATATGCGGAACCTGAGTATTTGTGTAAGTTTCTTGTGTATGACACAATTGGTTTGTTCTTTCCCTTGCAGAAATCCATGTAGTAATACGCACAGAGTACAGTTTGAGAAACCAGCGTCATTAGTAATATCACACTGCAACAAAACAAAATGTGGCAATCATTTCATAACGCATACAGAGCCAGTCTAAGTTACTGATACGCAGTTATCGGAGGAGAAGGAAATGGCAACGTGATATGAAACACAGACATATAGAAATAAATAAATGATTGCTGGGTTTAGGTCATACGTTATAACCACTCGGACATTATAATCACTGGGAGAAGCAAGGCGTAATAAGGGAAATATGCAAAGTAGTGGCCCTAATATTATACACATATGGAGATATAATAATCAAATCAGGAACGTTTCGTATCCCCCCACAGGAAAACAGGACTCTTACACTGAAGACAATATGTATTATTCTGTGATAGATATAGTGTTCTCACTCTGTACAAATGTCATGCAGGCCAGGTGGCAGATAACCAAGCATGCAACTCATTTAGAATAAAGGGCAAGCCGTTCCTTATAATGCATGCAGTTCCCAAATAACCACCATCGCAACTCACAGACCACTATTAATGGGAGGAAAACTCGCCTATTGCACACGGATTATTTGTAGCAGTCATCTTATTATTGTTACAGTCTATAAAGTGCCACAAAAACCACAGAGTGTAGAGTAAAGACGTTATAAAGGAGCATCCGGCAAAGTAATGGACAGACTGGAAGCAGAATCCTGCGCAGAAGATGTAACGGTATATAACAATATACAGAACATCTGGGAGACAAGAAACAGGGACGCACTGATGGATGAGTAGGGATCAGACAAGAAGGAGGGCCCTGCTTATGTCATCATACACTCCAAGGTAAACTATGAGGCTGAATCAGAGTTGCAGGCGCGATTGCACTGCGTGCATGGAACATAATGCGCCCGTATACTGAGCTGTACGTCTATGCAGTCAGACAGCCCCTATCCATCCGCCTTTGCAAATAGCGGTGGTCATTACCAGCATGCACTGGCACCTGCAGCGTCAACTACAGGCCCACCATCAACTTAGCCAACGTGTGACAGCCCCACGGCTGCCCATTCTGCCGCAAGCAGAACCGCTATTGAAATGAGACCGGTGCTAAATGGCTCGCAGATGGAGGATGTCTGCTAAGGAGCATGCGTAGTGCTTAAAATCACCAGATCCGTCTGTAAAATGGACTCGCGGGCAGCTCCGAATTGCCCGCCTTGTCTGTACATGCTACTCCCAATTTCACTAAATATGCAAGAGACACATATCATATAAACTAAACTTTGCATCTTGGTTTCCAAGCTGCAGCAGAATTTTTTTTTGCTAATTTCTAAAAACAACATAATTTTCCTATTCACCAGTTTTCATTAAAAAAAGAAGAAGAAAAAAAAAAAGAATTGGTCATAAGCGTTCACGTGAGACACGATGACCAATAACAAACAGTCCTTCTACACAGGAGACAGCGGGGGGAGGAAAAGAAGAAGAGCTCAATTGGAAAAGACAAAAGCTGCTATACTGTAACGGTCTGTTCCCATAATCAATAATAAGACACATGGCCGAGTGCTTCCCGGGAACAGGCTTCCAAAGCATATCGGGATACAAAAAGAAAAAAGAAAAAAATCTCCAGGCACTATTTCAAAAACAATTGACATGCTAATTAATTTACATATAAGGCCATAAACAGAAGAGGCTGCATATTTTACAGAGGATCTATGCCAGAGACACATGCTACCATCCTCCCAGTGTACGCGGCTGTACTGATCTCCGCATGACAGAACCTCAATACAATCTTGCAATCAGCCAAAACATTTTTCTTTTCTTTTCTTTGTTCAATAAGGAATCTTTACCTATAAGATTTCATACTACAGTTACGTTCCACTTCTCAGGTGGTCGTTACCAGAGAGTAGAACATTTTCATGACACAAGGCGTGCTACGTTATAATTATTGCATACATACTTAATATTGCAGAGAGGTCACACGACCAATCAAAGGGACAAGTAAAATGTCTGACTCAGGCACGTTTCAATAACTCCGGCAACAATTTCATATGAAAATAAATGTTTTATTCAGTCCCAACTTATAGGTGGCAGGTGCCCTGCAAGGCGGACATACACGATGTTGCCTTGGCGAACGGTCATTTTACAGACAGGACCCCCGCGCTGGTTTTATCCGCGCAACGCACAAACATGTTAACCCTTATATTTCTTACTTATTCCGCAAAAGGTAATAAAACGAAAAGGAGGTCAATGATCAGACAATGAGCGGCCACATGCTATACACAGACTTCAAAAACTAATGGTTTCTGCAAGTGATTTTGTGTTGAATTATTAAACATTAGGGCAATGCTCTTTGGGCCTTATTTAATTATTCATATCGGTACTCAGATGCAGAACAGAGTATTTCTTAATAGGTAATTTCTTAGTCATAAATAAAATAATGCATGGTGCTTTTTTACTGGCAATGGAAAAGGAAGGAGTCATAACTTGGGAGTGTGGCATAGAATATACTATGTTAGAAGATAAACCCCAAGCTGCATGGCCATCGTTGATGCGTTGGGCCTTCATGATGGATATAGGGGGGTGCGATATAGCTGGAAGCCACTCATTTCATTCTAAAAGATGAAACTCCCTTATAAGACAGGAGAGTACTGAGGATCAGGAAGGGATCATATAAACACACAAATCTCAGTTTCATTCCGGAATCCCAGGAATGTCATCTATTTTGTCAGGATACAGAGCCAGGCATCAACGTAGCGCTCCATTTAAGCCAGACAAACTTATATGTACAGCACAGTGTATACCCCAGCCATCCAAGTACAGTTTCATCCATTCCGTAGTCTACCAGAGCACTGACCGGAGCACAAAGCCCCGGACGACCCGTAAAAAAACGAACATTTTCACATTTCATTTTCATCTCCCAGAGATCATTGCCGACCCCCCCAAGCCCATTGTAATAGCGACATGCGACATCGGTTAATGGTGGAAAGTGGATGGAAGCCACCGTCCAACCCAGTGTTAAAAGGGAACAGGATTTGCATGATCACCAAAAAAAAAAAAAAAGCAGATTGCCCTTGATTATTTTTGAAGGTTCTGCCAACTAGGATGTGTTCAAGGAGAAAAAAAAAATGGCATCTTTCGCCCATTCATCTCTCCCAGCAAGAAAGAGGAGGCTACGGCGGACGAGCTCGCACGAGTGCATGCCATACCCTTTTATAATGACGCTTAAAACTTAAATGGGGATACCACTGTACTTTGATCTATTGTTCTAATGTGCAAATGCTGTTATGGCTTCCTACTGGGGTAGGCAACAGCTGTGGCCAAAGTATCGCATACAGCCTGCCTTGGGCACGCCGGCTATGTCAACAGATTATCTTGCATTGAGCAGTCTAGACTGTTATTTATATGCAACTGATGCAAAGTACTGGCCCAGTAAATTGTGACATCCCCCCCCCCCCCATTTTTTTTCTTCAAGAGGGGATGGGGGGGACGACATTTAAAAATGATTTAAATTGGCTTTCTCAGTATGCATGGCATGTGCAATCCTTATCATGCACACATAGGGGTAAACCAGTGGATTAAGCATCTCCGAGAAGAAACAATGACTTGGGTTCCCATTTGTTCATTTTATTCGTCGTCGTCCCTGGATTTGTGCTACAGAGAGCACCCACATCAAACGTAAAAGCAACAGTCAAGCAGATCTAGCCACCATTTAAAGCTTCAATAGCCATAAAAATAAAATAGAAAAAAATCCAAAAGTTTACTAAAGTGCACTTGTATTAACGAAAGACAACCATCTCCTAATGAGACATCACGGTGCAGCCTTGTCCATTGCTTTCTGCATAACTTATACAGCCAGAATTACATTTGCAATATCATGATCTATAAGGCTGCTCTAGCAGCATCACTTGGCTGGCATGCAAATGACAGTCTCCACCAGTAACCCCCAGTTTATACTGGAATAGACTGCAAATGTATTGACACTTGCAGAGGAGTACAGTGTTCCCTGCATGCAAGTCACACATCTGAGGGCAACTCTTTTGTTTAATACACTGACTTCCCCTTATCTCCTATGCAGGATGTCAGTGCAACACAGTCACAGAACAAATGGTTACATGAGTAATAAAGACAACAAACAGGAGAAATACAGAACAAGTGGAAATAGTAATAAAAACAGGTCACATATGCTGATGCACTACATGCTGGCTTTATTATTCAGTTCTAGCTATAAGTGTGCAATAAACCCCTGAGCAACTGAGCCTATAGGATGTGATGAAGCACCAGGGGGATTTCTGCTGAATTAAGAAAATAGCAGCCAGTGAGGAGCCCCCAGGATTTGCTGATTAAGCATGATATCTTAGAAGGGAACAGCAATCAATTGCAGCAGGGATTGTGTTTGTCAATAAGACACATTATAATAAACAAAAATGTTACATTGTATCTAGTGCATTTGGCTCTTGCATGGGGCTAAGGCACGGTCATCCTTTCAACTTACTCCATGCAATTACAACCACATGGAGGCGAATAATAATAATAATAATAATAATAATAAATAAATAAAAAAAAAGGAAGAAACCTGATGCTTTCCCCCAAATGCCTGGTGACCAGTGACAACTGCAAGCAGCCGGTTACTAGGACTGTGTCAGGTGCCAGGGAATGTCCAAAAATGAATGTGAAAGTGAATGTGAGTGTGTGTGTGCAGTTAAAGGTTTACAGGATTAATTTAAATCATTCACCTGCTGCCAATTCTCCTCCAGGGATGGCATGGCTGAGAAGTAGCCCGTATCATGCACAATCTGCAGCTCCTGGAATATGCTGTAACTCGCCAAAACATCCATGGTTGCAATGCAAGAAGAGGAAGAGAAGAAGAAAACAGAATGTACAGCAAGATCTAATCCCTGTCCTGCTGCTGCAACACAGATAGATCCAAAGTCTCCCTTTCTTAAAAGGTGTTTTCAAGCGCTGATTGCAGGCAGTAGGGGTGCACAGGGAATAAGTGCTGATCAATCAAACCCAAAAATCATTTGCAACACACAAAAAAAAAAATGGATAATGCAGATGCACAGACAATGCAAAAAAAAAAAAAAAAAAAAAGTCAACATCCAAATGTGTGAGTGGGATGCAAGGAATCCTCTGCCAGGCTGTGGTGGCTCCTCCAGAGCTGGTGCCAAGGAAGATGCAAACTCAGTGGCATGCAGTATGTATGTGCCTGTGCAGCACTGCTGCTGCTGCCTGCTGAGGGGGGCAAGCTGGGCTCTCTGATTCAGGAGGAGGCAGAAGAAGTGCTTGCATTTTCTCCTCTCTCTCTCTCTCTAGTCTATGTGTCCCCCCTTTGCTTCTTGAGACTTTCTCTCCCTCCTCTCCTCCTCCTCCTCCCCCAGATCTGGCAGAAGATGAGTAAGCTCCTCCCCTCCCCTCTCTCCCCCCTCCTTCTCTTCCCTCAGCTGGCGGACTGCGCATGCGCGGGGGATTCTTGGAAGCAGCTGCCACTCAGCAGAGCCTGTGCCCGTATAAGGAGAACAGGGAGGGAGGGGGCGTGGCCCGGCCTGGCGGGGAGGAATGGCAGGGCGACAGGCCACTCAGAGGGTGCGGCTCGGCCGGCGGGCGGGACGTGAGGGCGGGCTGGCGCCGCGATTGGCTGACAGCGGCCCTCTGTGCTGCCTTACATGGCGGTGTGAGGGGAGCTATTTTTAGAGGCCTATATAAGCGGCGGCCGGGCAGCGGCGGCGGAGACGGGACCGGGAGAGGGACGTGTGTGGTGGCGGCTGTGGGTAACGCTGAGCACGGAGACACAGCGGAGCAGCCGCCGCCACACTGCTCCCTGCCATGAGGAGACCCCCCTCTGTGCAGTGAGAGGGGCTAGCCCGCAGAGCTGACACTCTAGTGGTCAGAGTGAGTGAGGAACTCGTCACTAATGTTCTTACTCTGTGCCAGTGTCTGACATGTGGTACAGTGTGTCATTATCATGTGTGCTAGTTGGAGCAACGGCACGGTGGCGCAGTGATTAGCATTGCTGCGTTGTAGTGCTAAGTAAGGATGGTCAATCGAGTGCCTGTCGACCCTAATTGGGTCGACAGTCATTAGGCTTTACACAATGTGGCAAAGGTCAACATGGTTAAAAGGTTGACACTGGTAAAGGCCGACATGGACAAAGGGCCGACATGACACAAAAGAAGGTCAACGCACTCTTTCCACCGTCACAGCACGTGGAACTCCAATCAGTGTATCGTGTCCTGTCGCGTGGCTCACGAACAAGATGCTTAGACCCGCTGCGCTCGGCACAGGCTGCTGCCCCCAGTCATAGTCCACGTGGATGGTAATGTATACAAAAAGTTGAAATAGAAACCCCCCCCACACACACAAAAAAAAGCTTCGTCGACCATTTGCAAATGTCAACTTTTTGTACCTGTTGACCATGAGCACTGTCGACTTAATGACTATGTGAACCTTTTATTTAAGTCGACCTATATGAATGTCGACTATTAGTGGTTGACTTACTGACGGTCGGCCTATCGTCTGGATGTACAAGAGTTAGTGATAGCAGCTGCATGTGCAGTAGAAGAGTTAGTAAAAGCTCGCTCATGCAGTATCGGAGTTGGAGATAGCTCGCACATGTGCAGTATAATAGTTGGAGAGGGTGTGGTATGGTATGCCGGCGGCCGGGCTCCCGGTGACCAGCATACCGGTGCCGGAAGCCCGACCACCGGCATACCGACAGCGTGGTGAGCGTAAATGAGTCCCTTGCGGGCTCGCTGCGCTCGCCACGCTGCGGGCACGGTGGCGTGCCATGCTATTTTATCTAACGTCCTAAGGATGCTGGGGACTCCGTAAGGACCATGGGGAATAGCGGCTCCGCAGGAGACTGGGCACATCTAAAGAAAGCTTTAGGACTAACTGGTGTGCACTGGCTCCTCCCCCTATGACCCTCCTCCAAGCCTCAGTTAGATTTCTGTGCCCGACGAGAAGGGTGCACACTAGGGGCTCTCCTGAGCTTCTTAGTGAAAGTTTTAGTTTAGGTTTGTTATTTTCAGTGAGACCTGCTGGCAACAGGCTCACTGCATCGTGGGTCTAAGGGGAGAAAAAGCGAACTCACCTGACTGCAGAGTCGATTGGGCTTCTTGGCTACTGGACATTAGCTCCAGAGGGACGATCACAGGCCCAGCCTGGATGGGTCCCGGAGCCGCGCCGCCGGCCCCCTTACAGAGCCAGAAGAGCGAAGAGGTCCGGAAAAATCGGCGGCAGAAGACGTTCCTGTCTTCAATAAGGTAGCGCACAGCACTGCAGCTGTGCGCCATTGCTCTCAGCACACTTCATACTCCGGTCACTGAGGGTGCAGGGCGCTGGGGGGGGGCGCCCTGAGACGCAATAAAACATGATAAAAATACCTTACATGGCAAAAATTACATCACATATAGCTCCTGGGCTATATGGATGCATTTAACCCCTGCCAGAATATACAGAAAAACGGGAGATAAGGCCGCCGAAAAGGGGGCGGAGCCTATCTCCTCAGCACACTGGCGCCATTTTCCCTCACAGCTCAGTTGGAGGGAAGCTCCCTGGCTCTTCCCTGCAGTCACTACACTACAGAAAGGGTTAAAAAAAGAGAGGGGGGCACTAATTAGGCGCAGTATTAAAACATACAGCAGCTATAAGGGGAAAAACACTTATATAAGGTTATCCCTGTATATATATATAGCGCTCTGGTGTGTGCTGGCATACTCTCCCTCTGTCTCCCCAAAGGGCTAGTGGGGTCCTGTCCTCTATCAGAGCATTCCCTGTGTGTGTGCTGTGTGTCGGTACGTTTGTGTCGACATGTATGAGGAGAAAACTGATGTGGAGACGGAGCAGAGTGTCTGTAACAGTGATGTCACCACCTAGGGGGTCGACACCTGAGTGGATGTACTGTTGAAAATTACGTGACAGTGTCAGCTCTGTATAAAAAAACAGTGGTTGACATGAGACAGCCGGCTACTCAGCTTGTGCCTGTCCAGACGTCTCATAGGCCGTCAGGGGCTCTAAAGCGCCCGTTACCTCAGATGGCAGATACAGACGCCGACACGGATACTGACTCCTGTGTCGACGGTGAAGAGACAACCGTGATTTCCAGTAGGGCCACACGTTACATGATTGAGACAATGGAAAATGTTTTATACATTTCTGATAATACGAGTACCACCAAAAAGGGGTATTATGTTCGGTGAGGGAAAAACTACCTGTAGTTTTCCTGAATCTGAGAAATAAAATGAGGTGTGTGATGATGCGTGGGTTTCCCCCCGATAACAATTGATAATTTCTTAAAAAGTATTGGCTGTATACCCTTTCCCGCCAGAGGTTAGGGTGCGTTGGGAAACACCCCCTAGGGGGGATAAGGCGCTCACACGCTTGTAAGAACAAGGGCTCTACCCTCTCATGAGATGGCCGCCCTTAAGGATCCTGCTGATAGAAAGCATGAGGGTATCCAAAAATGTATTCACACACATACTGGTGTTATACTGCGACCAGCAATCGCCTCAGCCTGGAGGTGCAGTGCTGGGTTGGCATGGTCGGATTCCCTGACTGGAAATATTGATATCCTAGATAAGGATAGTATATTATTGCCTATAGAGCATTTGAAAGATGCATTTCTATATATGCATGATGCACAGCGGAATATTTGCCGACTGGCATCAAGTATAAGTGCGTTGTCCAATTCTACCAGTAAAATGGTCAGGTGATGCGGATTCCAAACGGCATTTGGAAGTATTGCCTTTGAAAGGGGACATTTGGGGTCGGTCTTTTAGACCTGGTGGCCACGGCAACAACTGGGAAATCCACGTTTGTACCCCAGGTCGCCTCTCAAAATAAGACGCCGTATTATCAGGCGCAGTCCTTTGTTGGCAAGCGGACAAAAGGTTCCTCTTTTCTGCTCGTGACAGAGGGAGAGGAAAAAGGCTGAAGAGATTACCCAGTTCCCAGGAACAGAAATCCTTTCCCGCCTCTGCAAAAGCCCTCAGTATGACGCTAGGGCCTTACAAGCTCAGGCACGGTGGGGGCCCGTTCTCAATGAATTTCAGTGCGCAGTGGGCTCACTCGCAAGTAGACCCCTGGATCCTTCAGGTAATATCTCAAGGGTACATATCACATTCACAAGCTGTATTCCCAGCAGGTGATAATCAAGGTACCCCTCCTGCAACAGGGAACGGGGTATTATTCCACACTATTGTGGTACCGAAGCCAGACGGCCCGGTGAGACCGATTCTAAATCTAAAATCTTTGAACACTTACATACAGAGGTTCAAATTCAAGATTGAGTCACTCAGAGCAGTGATTGCGAACCTGGAAGAAGGGGACTACAAGATGTCTCGGGACATCAAGGATGCTTACCTTCATGTCAAAATTTACCCTTCTCACCAAGGGTACCTCAGGTTATGGTACAGAACTGTCACTATCAGTTCAGACGCTGCCGTAGGGATGGTCCACGGCACCCCGGGTCTTTACCAAGGTAATGGCCGAAATGATATCCCTTCGAAGGAATGGAATTTTAGTTATCCCTTACTTGGACGATTCCCTGATAAGGGTAAGATCCAGGGAACAGTTGGAAGTCGGTGTAGCACTATCTCAGGTAGTGTTGCGGCAGCACGATTGGATTCTCAATATTCCAAAATCGCAGCTGGTTCCGACGACTTGTCTTCTGTTTCCTAGGGATGTTCCTGGACACAGTCCAGAAAAAAGGTGTTTCTCCCGGAAGAGAAAGCCAGGGAGTTATCCGAGCTAGTCAGGAACCTCCTAAAACCGAACCAAGTCTCAGTGCATCAATGCACAAGGGTTCTGGGTAAAAATGGTGGCTTCCTACGAAGCAATCCCATTCGTTAGATTCCACGCAAGAACTTTCCAGTGGAACCTACTGGACAAATGGTCCGGGTCGCATTTTCAGATGCATCAGCGGATAACCCTGTCACCAAGGACAAGGATATCCATCATGTGGTGGTTGCAGAGTGCTCATCTTCTAGAGGGCCGCAGATTCGGCATTCAGGACTGGGTCCTGGTGACCACGGATGCCAGCCTGCGAGGCTGGGGAGCAGTCACACAGGGAAGGAATATCCAGGGCTTAGGGTCAAGCCTGGATACATCACTTCACATAAATATCCTGAAGCTAAGGGCCATTTACAATGCTCTAAGCTTAGCAAGACCTCTGCTTCAAGGTCAGCCGGTGTTGATCCAGTCGGACAACATCATGGCAGTCACCCACGTAAACAGACAGGGTGGCACAAGAAGCAGGAGGGCAATGGCAGAAGCTGCAGGGATTCTTCGCTGGGCGGAAAATCATGTGATAGCACTGTCAACAGTATTCATTCCGGGAGTGGACAACTGGGAAGCAGACTTCCTCAGCACGACCTCCACCCGGGAGAGTGGGGACTTCACCGAGAAGTCGTCCACATGATTAAAAAACTCGACAGGTATTGCGCCAGGTCAAGAGACCCTCAGGCAATAGTTGTAGACGCTCTGGTAACACCGTGGGTGTACCAGTCAGTGTATGTGTTCCCTCCTCTGCCTCTCATACCCAAGGTACTGAGATTGATAAGATGGAGAGGAGAAAGCACTATATTCGTGGCTCCGGATTGGCCAAGAAGGACTTGGTAACCGGAACTTCAAGAGATGCTCACGGAGGATCCGTGGCCTCTACCTCTAAGAAGGGACCTGCTCCAGCAAGGACCCTATCTGTTCCAAGACTTACCGCGGCTGCGTTTGACGGCATGGCGGTTGAACGCCGGATCCTGAAGGAAAAAAGGCATTCCGGATGAAGTCATCCCTATCCTGATCAAAGCCAGGAAGGATGTAACCGCAAAAACATTATCACCGCAATTGGCGAAAATATGTTGCGTGGTGCGAGGCCAGTAAGGCCCGACGGAGGAAATTCAACTGGGTCGATTCCTACATTTCCTGCAAACAGGAGTGTCTATGGGCCTGAAATTGGGGTCCATTAAGGTTCAAATTTTCGGCCCTGTCAATTTTCTTCCAAAAAGAACTAGCTTCAGTCCCTGAAGTTCAGACGTTTGTAAAAGGGGTACTGCATATACAGCCTCCTTTTGTGCCTCCAGTGGCACTTTGGGATCTCAATGTAGTTTTGGGTTCCAAAAGTCACATTGGTTTGAACCACTTAAATCTGTGGAGTTAAAATATCTCACATGGAAAGTGGTCATGCTGTTGGCCCTGGCCTGGGCCAGGCGCGTGTCAGAATTGGCGGCTTTATCCTGAAAAAGCCCTTATCTGATTTTCCATTCGGACAGGGCGGAATTGAGGACTCGTCCTCAGTTTCTCCCCAAGGAGGTTTCAGCGTCTCACCTGAACCAGCCTATTGGTGGTGCCTGCGGCTACTAGGGACTTGGAGGCCTCCAAGTTGCTAGACGTTGTCAGTGCCCTGAAAATATATGTTTCCAGGACGGCTGGAGTCAGGAAATCTGACTCGCTGTTTATCCTGTATGCACCCAACAAGCTGGGTGCTCCTGCTTCTAAGCAGACTATTGCTCGTTGGATTTGTAGTACAATTCAGCTTGCACATTCTGTGGCAGGCCTGCCACAGCCAAAAATCTGTAAATGCCCACTCCACAAGGAAGGTGGGCTCATCTTGGGCGGCTGCCCGAGGGGTCTCGGCTTTACAACTTTGCCGAGCAGCTACTTGGTCAGGAGCAAATACGTTTGTAAAATTCTACAAAATTGATATCCTGGCTGAGGAGGACCTGGAGTTCTCTCATTTGGTGCTGCAGAGTCATCCGCACTCTCCCGCCCGTTTGGGAGCTTTGGTATAATCCCCATGGTCCTTACGGAGTCCCCAGCATCCACTTAGGACGTTAGAGAAAATAAGAATTTACTTACCGATAATTCTATTTCTCATAGTCCGTAGTGGATGCTGGGCGCCCATCCCAAGTGCGGATTGTCTGCAATACTTGTACATAGTTATTGTTACAAAAATCGGGTTATTATTGTTGTGAGCCATCTTTCAGAGGCTCCTCTGTTATCATGCTGTTAACTGGGTTCAGATCACAGGTTATACGGTGTGATTGGTGTGGCTGGTATGAGTCTTACCCGGGATTCAAAATCCTTCCTTATTGTGTACGCTCCTCCGGGCACAGTATCCTAACTGAGGCTTGGAGGAGGGTCATAGGGGGAGGAGCCAGTGCACACCAGTTAGTCCTAAAGCTTTCTTTAGATGTGCCCAGTCTCCTGCGGAGCCGCTATTCCCCATGGTCCTTACGGAGTCCCCAGCATCCACTACGGACTATGAGAAATAGAATTATCGGTAAGTAAATTCTTATTTATTCACCCTCCAGGGGAATCGTGGACCCCACGAGGGAGATAAACTGTCGGTATGCCGGCTATCGGGATTCCGGCGCCGGTATACTGTGTGCTGGGATCCCGACAGTCGGCAACCTGAAGACTACCCGTTGGAGATAGCTCACTCATGCGTTATGGAAGTGGAGATAGCTCATTTGTGCAGTATGGGAGTTCGAGATAGCTCACTCATGTGCAGTATGGGAGTTGGAAATAGCTCACACGTGCAGTATAGGAGTTGGAGATAGCTCGCTCATGTGCAGTATAGGAGTTGGAGATAACTCTCGTGCAGTATGGGAGTTGGAGATAGCTCGCTCATGCAGTATGGGAGTTGGAGATAGCTCACTCATGCAGTATAGGAGTTGGAGATAGCTCACTCGTGCAGTATAGGAGTTGGAGATAGCTCACTCGTGCAGTATAGGAGTTGGAGATAGCTCAATCGTGCAGTATAGGAGTTGGAGATAGCTCACTCGTGCAGTATAGGAGTTGGAGATAGCTCCCTCATGTGCAGTATAGGAGTTGGAGATAGCTCGCTCATGTGCACTATAGGAGTTGGAGATAGCTCTCATGCAGTATGGGAGTTGGAGATAGCTCGCTCATGCAGTATAGGAGTTGGAGATAGCGCACTCGTGCAGTATAGTAGTTGGAGATAGCTCACTTGTGCAGTATAGGATTTGGAGATAGCTCACTTGTGCAGTATAGGATTTGGAGATAGCTCACTCATGTGCAGTATAGGAGTTGGACATAGCTCACTCATGTGCAGTATGGGAGTTGGAGATAGCTCACTCATGTGCAGTATGAGAGTTGGAGATAGCTCACTCATGTGCAGTATGGGAGTTGGAGATAGTTCACTCATGTGCACTATAGGAGTTGGAGATAGCTCTCATGCAGTATGGGAGTTGGAGATAGCTCGCTCATGCAGTATAGGAGTTGGAGATAGCGCACTCGTGCAGTATAGTAGTTGGAGATAGCTCACTTGTGCAGTATAGGATTTGGAGATAGCTCACTTGTGCAGTATAGGATTTGGAGATAGCTCACTCATGTGCAGTATAGGAGTTGGACATAGCTCACTCATGTGCAGTATGGGAGTTGGAGATAGCTCACTCATGTGCAGTATGAGAGTTGGAGATAGCTCACTCATGTGCAGTATGGGAGTTGGAGATAGTTCACTCATGTGCAGGGTAGAAGTTGGAGATAGCTCACTCATGTGCATTGTAGGAGTTGGAGATAGCTCACTCATGTGCAGTATGGGAGTTGGAGATAGCTCGCTCATGTGCAGTATAGTAGTTGGATAGCTTACTCATGCAGTATGGGAGTTGGAGATACAGTAGCTCACTCATGTGCAGTATGGGAGTTGGAGATAGCTCTCTCATGTGCAGTATAGGAGTTGGCGATAGCTCGCTCATGCAGTATAGGAGCTGGAGATTGCTCACTCATGCAGTATGGGAGTTGGAGATAGCTCACTTATGTGCAATATGGGAGTTGGAGATAGTTTGTTCATGTGCGGTATGGGAGTTGCAGATAGCTCACTTATGTGCAATATGGGAATTGGGGATAGTTTGTTCATGTGCAGTATGGGAGTTGGAGATAGCTCTCTCATGTGCACTATAGGAGTTGGAGTTAGCTCTCATGTACAGTATGGGAGTTGGAGATAGCTCGCTCATGCAGTATGGGAGTTGGAGATAGCTCGCTCATGCAGTATCGGAGTTGGAGATAGCTTGCTCATGTGCAGTATAGGAATTGGAGATAGCTCGCTCATGCAGTATGGGAGTTGGAGATAGCTCACTCATGTGCAGTATGGGGGTTGGAGATAGCTCGCTCATGCAGTATGGGAGTTGGAGATAGCTCGCTCATGAGCAATTCAGGAGATGGCAACAGCTTGCGCATGTGCAATTTAGGAGTTGGAGATTACTCTCATGCGCAGTATGGGAGTTAGAGATAGCTTGCATATGTGCAGTTCGGGAGTTAGAGATCGCACGTGCAGTTCGGGAGTTAGAGATCGCTCGTGCATGAGCAGTTCGGGAGTTAAGGTGTGTACACACGGTGAGATGTCGGCTATGCCCAATTCTCGCTCTGCGATGGGGACTGTGGTCGGTATTGCAAGCCTAGATGACTGTGCTAGCGATACTGGCTATGTGCGACTTTGGCTAACTGTCAATTTTGAGTATACTTTTATACTAGATAGTTAAAATTGACTTGCCTGCACAGTCTATCTAGGCTTGCGATACCGACCTCGCGGTACCGCGCATCGGGATCGCAAGGTGACTTTCACCTTGCAATCTGCACTAACATTCCTTGCGATTTTGACTATACAGTATAGTCAAAATCACAAGCAAAAATCTCACCCTGTGTACACACCTTTAGAGAGAGCTTGTGCAGGTGCAGTTCAGGAGTTAGTTAGCTCATACATGCGCAATATGGGAGTTAGCTATACCTCGCACATGCGCAGTTCGGGAGTTGGAGATAGCTCACGTCTGTGCAGTTCGGGAGTTAGAGATCGATGCGCAGTATTGGAATTAGCTTTAGCTCGCACATGCGCAGTTCAGGAGTTAGAGTTAGCTTGGACATGCGCAGTATTTGAGTTAGCTTGCACATGCGCAGTTTGGGTGTTAGAGATAGCTTGCGCACATGTAGTTTGGGAGTTAGTGATAGCTCGCGCACGCGCAGTTTGGGAGTTAGAGATCGCTCACACATGCAGTTCTGTAGTTAGAGATAGCTCACACACACGCAGTTCTGTAGTTAGCGATAGCTCACGCACACACAGTTCGAGAGTTAGAAATAGTTTGCGCACGCGCAGTTCGGGAGTTAGAGATCACCCACGCACAGTTCGGGAGTTAGAGATCGCTCTCACATACGTAGTACGGGAGTTAGAGATCGCTCTCACATACGTAGTACGGGAGTTAGAGATAGTTTGCGCATGCGCAGCTCAGGAATTAGAGATCACTTTACGCACGCGCAGTACAGGAGTTAGAGATAGCTTGTGAATGTGCAGTATTGGAGTTAGCTATAGCTCGCACACGGGCAGTTCGGGAGTTAGAGATTGTAAGCGCAGTACGGGAGTTAGAGATACGTTGCCCATGCGCAATATTGGAGTTAGCTATAGCTCACGCACGCACAGTTTGGGAATTAGAGTTTGCTCGTGCATGCATAGTTTGGGACTCTGAGATTGCTCATACACGCGCAGTTCTGTAGTTAGCGATAGCTCACGCAGTTTGGGATTTAGAATTAGTTTGTGCACGTGCAGTTCGGGCGTTAGAGAAAGTTTGCACACGCGCAGTATGGGAGTTAGAGATATCGTGCGCATGCGCAGTACGGGAGTTAGAGACAGCTCGCACACGTGCAGTTCAGAAGTTAGAGAAAGTTTGTGCACGCGCAGTTCGGGAGTTAGAGATAGTTTGCACACGCAGTTCTGGAGTTAGAGATCGCTCACGCGCTTGTAGTACGGATGTCAGAGATAGCTCGCACACGTGCAGTTTGGGAGTTAGAGATAGCTCACACGCACAGTTCGAGAGTGAGAGTTAGAGATAGCTTGCGCATGTGCAGTATTGGAGTAAGCTATAGCTCACGCATGCGCAGTTCGGGAATTAGAGATTGCTCATACATGCTCAGTACGGGAGTTAGAGATAGCTCATGCATGCGTAGTTCAGGAGTTAGAAATAGTTTGCGCACACGCAGTTCGGGAGTTAGAGATAGCTCACGCACGTGCAGTACCGGATTTAGAGATAGTTTGCACACACGCAGTACGGGAGTTAGAGATAGTTTGCACACGTGCAGTATGGGAGTTGAATAGCTCGTGCATGCGCAGTACGGGAGTTTGAGATAGTTTGCGCACATGTAGTTTGGGAGTTAGAGATAGTTTGCGCACATGTAGTTTGGGAGTTAGAGAAAGCTCGCACACGTGCAGTACGGGAGTTAGAGATAGTTTGTGCACCTGCAGTTCGGGAGTTAGAGATAGTTTGCACGTGCAGTTTGGGAGTTAGAGATCGTTTGCGCACACGCAGTTCGGGAGTTACAGATAGTTTGCGCACACGCAGTTCAGGAGTTAGAGATAGTTTGCGCACATGTAGTTTGGGAGGTAGAGATAGTTTGTGCACATGTAGTTTGGGAGTTAGATAGTTAGCACACATGTAGTTTGGGAGTTAGAGCTAGTTTGCGCACACGTAGTTTGGGAGCTAGAGATAGTTTGCGCACACGCAGTTCGGGAGTTAGAGATAGTTTGCGCACACGCAGTTTGGGAGTTAGAGAAAGCTCGCACACACGCAGTTCGGGAGTTAGAGATAGTTTGTGCACATGTAGTTTGGGAGTTAGATAGTTAGCACACATGTAGTTTGGGAGTTAGAGCTAGTTTGCGCACACGTAGTTTGGGAGCTAGAGATAGTTTGCGCACACGCAGTTCGGGAGTTAGAGATAGTTTGCGCACACGCAGTTTGGGAGTTAGAGATAGTTTGCACCTGCAGTTCGGGAGTTAGAGATAGTTTGCACCTGCAGTTCGGGAGTTAGAGATAGTTTGCGCACACGCAGTTTGGGAGTTAGAGATAGTTTGCACCTGCAGTTCGGGAGTTAGAGATAGTTTGCACCTGCAGTTCGGGAGTTAGAGATAGTTTGCGCACACGCAGTTCGGGAGTTAGAGATAGTTTGCGCACACGCAGTTTGGGAGTTAGAGATAGTTTGCACCTGCAGTTCGGGAGTTAGAGATAGTTTGCGCACACGCAGTTCAGGAGTTAGAGATAGTTTGCGCACACGCAGTTCAGGAGTTAGAGATAGTTTGCGCACACGCAGTTTGGGAGTTAGAGATAGTTTGCGCACACGCAGTTTGGGAGTTAGAGAAAGCTCGCACACGTGCAGTACGGGAGATAGAGATAGTTTGCGCATGTGCATTTCGGGAGTTAGAGATAGTTTGCACCTGCAGTTCGGGAGTTAGAGATAGTTTGCACCTGCAGTTCGGGAGTTAGAGATAGTTTGCGCACACGCAGTTTGGGAGTTAGAGATAGTTTGCACCTGCAGTTCGGGAGTTAGAGATAGTTTGCACCTGCAGTTCGGGAGTTAGAGATAGTTTGCACCTGCAGTTTGGGAGTTAGAGATAGTTTGCGCACACGCAGTTCGGGAGTTAGAGATAGTTTGCGCACACGCAGTTCGGGAGTTAGAGATAGTTTGCGCACACGCAGTTTGGGAGTTAGAGAAAGCTCGCACACACGCAGTTCGGGAGTTAGAGATAGTTTGCACCTGCAGTTCGGGAGTTAGAGATAGTTTGCGCACACGCAGTTCAGGAGTTAGAGATAGTTTGCGCACACGCAGTTCAGGAGTTAGAGATAGTTTGCGCACACGCAGTTTGGGAGTTAGAGATAGTTTGCGCACACGCAGTTTGGGAGTTAGAGAAAGCTCGCACACGTGCAGTACGGGAGATAGAGATAGTTTGCGCATGTGCATTTCGGGAGTTAGAGATAGTTTGCACCTGCAGTTCGGGAGTTAGAGATAGTTTGCACCTGCAGTTCGGGAGTTAGAGATAGTTTGCACCTGCAGTTCGGGAGTTAGAGATAGTTTGCACACGCAGTTTGGGAGTTGGAGATAGTTTGCGCACACGCAGTTTGGGAGTTAGAGATAGTTTGCGCACACGCAGTTTGGGAGTTAGAGATAGTTTGCACACACGCAGTTTGGGAGTTAGAGATAGTTTGCACCTGCAGTTCGGGAGTTAGAGATAGTTTGTGCACCTGCAGTGCGGGAGTAAGAGATAGTTTGCACCTGCAGTGCGGGAGTAAGAGATAGTTTGCACCTGCAGTTCGGGAGTTAGAGATAGTTTGCACCTGCAGTTCGGGAGTTAGAGATAGTTTGTGCACCTGCAGTGCGGGAGTAAGAGATAGTTTGCACCTGCAGTTCGGGAGTTAGAGATAGTTTGCACCTGCAGTTCGGGAGTTAGAGATAGTTTGCACCTGCAGTTCGGGAGTTAGAGATAGTTTGTGCACCTGCAGTTCGGGAGTTAGAGATAGTTTGCACCTGCAGTTCGGGAGTTAGAGATAGTTTGCACACGCAGTTTGGGAGTTGGAGATAGTTTGCGCACACGCAGTTTGGGAGTTAGAGATAGTTTGCGCACACGCAGTTTGGGAGTTAGAGATAGTTTGCACACACGCAGTTTGGGAGTTAGAGATAGTTTGCACCTGCAGTTCGGGAGTTAGAGATAGTTTGTGCACCTGCAGTGCGGGAGTAAGAGATAGTTTGCACCTGCAGTTCGGGAGTTAGAGATAGTTTGCACCTGCAGTTCGGGAGTTAGAGATAGTTTGTGCACCTGCAGTGCGGGAGTAAGAGATAGTTTGCACCTGCAGTTCGGGAGATAGAGATAGTTTGCGCATGTGCATTTCGGGAGTTAGAGATTGCTCACGCACGCGCAGTGCGGGAGTAAGAGATAGTTTGTGCATGTGCAGTACGGGAGTAAGAGATAGTTTGCACCTGCAGTTCGGGAGATAGAGATAGTTTGCGCATGTGCAGTACGGGAGTAAGAGATAGTTTGCACCTGCAGTTCGGGAGATAGAGATAGTTTGCGCATGTGCATTTCGGGAGTTAGAGATTGCTCACGCACGCGCAGTGCGGGAGTAAGAGATAGTTTGTGCATGTGCAGTACGGGAGTAAGAGATAGTTTGTGCATGCACAGTTAAAAATAAGATTCATCCTGCATGTATAGTAGCAGTGAAGACGCTGGGAAACATCGCTGCCGGTATCACAGTTTATATCTCCAGGATTGGTCCCACCCCAAAAAACAACCAACATGTAATCTCAGCATTCGTCTAATTATCCAGCCCCAAGCAGATACAGGAGAGCGCTGGGCTGGGAAAGATTTATCTAAGATAGGATCAGTTCACACAGTAATATCGTGTGACGCGCATTAACAATAGGGGAAACAAATTCGCATTGTATCTGGCTGAAATATTGATATTTGCAAAATTTTCCATTGCTGTGTCACCATCGGAACTCAGCCATCGATGGCAGATAAATATCAGAAGTCTGTCATCAATGGCAAACATCTATCATCAGAAGCAAACTTCCAAATATTAGCAAAGAGTGTGTTGTATTGTGGGATTAATTCAGATCTGATCGGAGCAGCAAATTTGTTAGCAAATGGGCAAAAACCATTCAGACCTGATCGCTCGCTAGTGTTTTTTTTCAGCACTGCGATCAGGTCAGAACTGTGCATCCATATGCACTGCAATGCGCAGGCGCGTCGTACGGGTACAAAGCGGATCGTTGCTGTGCGATGGCTTTTACGAAGAATCCATTCGCACGGCCGATCACAAGGAGATTGACAGGAAGAGGGTGTTTGTGGGTGGCAACTGACCGTTTTCTGGGAGTGGTTGGAAAAACGCAGGCGTGTCCAAGCGTTTGCAGGGCGGGTGTCTGACGTCAGTTCCGGCCCCGGACAGGCTGAAGTGATCGCAGCGGCTGAGTAAGTTCTGGGCAACTCGGAAACTGCACAAAGTTTTTTCTGGACTGCTCGTTGCACAGGCGATCGCACACTTGCACAGCTAAAATACACTCCCCTATGGGCGGCAACTATGCGGACGCAGGACTGCAAAAATCAGCTAGCGAGCGATCAGGTCTGAATAACTCCCTGCGTGCACTAAAGGGGGGGGGGGGGGCAGATGTAACATGTGCAGAGAGAGTTAGATTTGGGTGGGTTATATTGTTTCTGTGCAGGGTAAATACTGGCTGCTTTATTTTTACACTGCAATTTAGGTTTCAGTTTGAACACACCCCACCCAAATCTAACTCTCTCTGCACATGTTACATCTGCTACCCCTGCAGTGCACATGGTTTTGCCCATTATCTAACAAATTTGCTGCTGCGATCAGATCTGAATTAGGCCCTATGTGTGTACAGGTGATGGGGGATAATATCAGATACAGAAACCTTATTTGGTCTGCGTATCTGTCTTAAGGCCCATATAGACGGGCCGATGCAGGAGAGATCTGTGCTGAGCGTGCGCGGGGAGACGGCGGGGCCGCTCACTTCACGCAGCGGGTGAAGTGAGCGACACGGCAGGCCAATCTAGCAGCAGCGACAGCGATGCGCGGGGCTGCACAGCGCTATTGCTGTAGGGGGTATACACAGAGCGATCCTGCTTAAATTCTAAGCAATCTAGTCAGATTGCTTAGAATATCGCTCCGTGAGTACCGTACTGTCTCCCAGGACCAGGGTATCTCTCCTGTGGTGGCTGCACAGTGCTCACCTACTAGAGGGTCGCAGGACTGGGTCCTAGTGACCACGGACGCAAGCCTCCGAGGCTGGGGAGCAGTCACGCTGGGAAGAAATTTCCAAGGTCTCTGGTCAAATCTAGAGACTTGTCTCCACATCAACGTCCTGGAGTTGAGGGCCATATACAACGCCCTGCGTCAAGCGGAGGAATTGCTTTGGGAAAAAACGGTTCTGATTCAGTCAGACAATGTCACGGCAGTGGCTCATATAAACCGCCAAGGCGGAACAAGGAGCAGAGTGGCCATGGCAGAAGCGACCAGGATTCTGCGCTGGGCGGAAGGCCATGTAAGCGCACTATCAGCAGTGTTCATCCCGGGGGTGGACAACTGGGAGGCGGACTTCCTCAGCAGGCACGACCTGCATCCGGGAGAGTGGGGACTTCATCAAGAAGTCTTCGCACAGATCACGGGTCGGTGGGGAATGCCTCAAATAGACATGATGGCATCCCGTCTCAACAAAAAGCTAAAGCGGTATTGCGCCAGGTCAAGGGACCCTCAGGCGGTAGCGGTAGACGCTCTGGTGACACCTTGGGTGTTCAGATCGGTCTATGTGTTTCCTCCTCTTCCTCTCATACCCAAGGTGTTGAGAATAATAAGGATAAGCAGGGTCAGAACAATCCTCATTGTTCCAGATTGGCCACGGAGGACTTGGTATCCGGAGCTGCAAGAGTTGCTCGCAGAAGATCCGTGGCCTCTTCCTCTAAGGCAGGACCTGCTGCAGCAGGGGCCCTGTCTGTTCCAAGACTTACCGCGGCTGCGTTTGACGGAATGGCGGTTGAACGCCGGATCCTAGCGGAAAAAGGGAGTGAATTTGGGCCTAAAATTAGGGTCCATAAAGGTCCATTTTCTTTCAAAGAGAATTGGCCTCTCTTCCTGAAGTACAGACTTTTGTGAAGGGGGTGCTGCATATTCAGCCTCCTTTTGTACCTCCGGTGGCGCCTTGGGATCTTAACGTGGTATTACGTTTCCTCAAGTCACCTTGGTTTGAACCACTCAAAACAGTGGAGTTGAAATACCTCACGTGGAAAGTGGTCATGTTGTTGGCATTAACTTCGGCAAGGCGTGTTTCAGAATTGGCGGCTTTATCACATAAAAGCCCATACTTGGTTTTTCACGTGGATAGGGCAGAGTTGAGGACTCGTCCTCAATTTCTGCCAAAAGTGGTCTCATCTTTTCATGTGAACCAACCTATTGTCGTGCCTGTGGCTACATGGGACTTGGAGGATTCCGAGTCCCTGGATGTGGTCAGGGCTTTAAAGATTTATGTGACCAGAACGGCTAGGATCAGGAAGACTGAAGCTCTGTTTGTTCTGTATGCGGCCAACAAGGTTGGCGCTCCTGCTTCAAAGCAGACTATTGCTCGCTGGATCTGTAACACGATTCAGCAGGCGCATTCTACGGCAGGATTGCCATTGCCTTAATCGGTTAAGGCCCATTCCACTAGGAAGGTGGGCTCTTCTTGGGCGGCTGCCCGAGGGGTCTCGGCATTACAGTTGTGCCGAGCAGCTACTTGGTCGGGGTCAAACACCTTTGCAAAGTTCTATAAGTTTGATACCCTGGCTGAGGAGGACCTCCTGTTTGCTCAATCGGTGCTGCAGAGTCATCCGCACTCTCCCGCCCGTTTGGGAGCTTTGGTATAATCCCCATGGTCCTTACGGAGTCCCAGCATCCTCAAGGACGTTAGAGAAAATAAGATTTTACTTACCGGTAAATCTATTTCTCGTAGTCCGTAGGGGATGCTGGGCGCCCGTCCCATGTGCGGACTTCTTCTGCAAGACTTGTATATAGTTATTGCTTACATAAGGGTTATGTTATAGTTTATCGGTTGAACCGAGGCTATGTTGTTGTTCATACTGTTGACTGGGTAGTTTATCACAAGTTATACGGTGTGATTGGTGTGGCTGGTATGGACCTTGCCCTTAGATTTACAAAAATCCTTCCTCGTACTGTCCATCTCCTCTGGGCACAGTTTCCCTAACTGAGGTCTGGAGGAGGGGCATAGAGGGAGGAGCCAGTACACACCCAGAATCCAAAGCTTTCTTAAAGTGCCCTATCTCCTGCGGAGCCCGTCTATTCCCCATGGTCCTTACGGAGTCCCAGCATCCTCTACGGACTACGAGAAATAGATTTATCGGTAAGTAAAATCTAATTTTCTGCAGCCATGCTGCGCGGCTATAGGGCAATGTTTGCCTGATGTGCATCTGGTGGTTGTGTCTTTGTACACGAGAGGCGGCTCAGAGACGCCTTCGGTGGTCGTCTCAATACAAATCCCTGTGGCTGAAGCAGTAGCAATGGCCGTGGGGCAGTGGCGGTGTCAATACCATGGCTCTGTGCGACAGCACCGCCGGTAAACCACCAGTTACGGCCCCGTACACCGGGGGTAATTCCAAATTGATCGCAGCAGGAATTTTTTTTAGCAGTTGGGCAAAACCATGTGCACTGCAGGGGAGGCAGATATAACATGTGCAGAAAGAGTTAGATTTGGGTGTGTTATTTTGTTTCTGTGCAGGGTAAATACTGGCTGCTTTATTTTTTCACTGTAAATTAGATTGCAGATTGAACACACCACACCAAAATCTATCTCTCTCTGCACATGTTATATCTGCCTCCCCTGCAGTGCACATGGTTTTGCCCAACTGCTAACAAAAATCCTGCTGCGATCAACTTGGAATTACCCCCACCATGCTATGTCTAAAGTAAGTCTACCAGTAACTTAAATGGGATCCTAATGAAATTGCTCATTACAGCGTTCCAGTATTTGTGATAATTACTGCCATGAAAATATTTTTCTGAATAAAAAGACGTCATCTAAAGGGGGCAATTCAGATAAAAGCGACAGCCTTACGTTCTGGTGCCTGGAGCGTTGAACCCCACAAACGTCACAAGTGTTCATTTGCAGTAGGGATGGTGGGACATCAAAAGTCACCATCGGTGTTACGGACGGGGCGAGCCAATCAGCAGTCATAAAGCATCGGAATAACTACCAGCAAATGTTCCATCATTTCGATTCCCAGCCCTAATTTGCAGCCCATAAAGGCGCACAGGAAACTCTGCGCTCTACTTTGTTCTTCGCTAGGTGCGTATGAATTGCCCCCTTATAGTCTATGAATATTCTCCTCTTTATAAATAGGAATATGCATACAGCTTGGATTCTCTGCTATGAATAAAGGTGTATTATGTGACTATAGCTGTGCTCCTGCAGCGGTGATCAATGACCCCAATTGCTGCTCTATTTTCAGGGAGCCGATGTTCTACTTTACCAGCAGAAAGGGCGGCACAAGACTCTTTTGTGTTGAGAAGAGAGTACGTTAATAGGGGTATATATCACTGATACAGATACGGCGATGTAGTCTTATTACCCACTCTAGAACAGGGCATGGGCCCTCATTCCGACTTGATCGCTCGCTAGCTGCTTTTAGCAGCATTGCACACGCTAGGCCGCCGCCCTCTGGGAGTGTATCTTAGTTTAGCAGAATAGTGAATGAAAGATTAGCAGAACTGCTACTAAATAATTCCTTGCAGTTTCTGAGTAGCTCCAGACCTACTCCTAGATTGCGATCAGCTCAGTCCGTTTAGTTCCTGCTTTGACGTCACAAACACGCCCTGCGTTCGGCCAGCCACACACCCCGTTTCTCCAGACACTCCCGCGTTTTTACCTGGCACGCCTGCGTTTTTTAGCACACTCCCAGAAAACGCTCAGTTACCACCCAGAAATGCCCCTTTCCTGTTAATCACTCACCAATCAGCAGAGCGACTTAAAAGCGCTGCACGAACAACAGCAAAACTGCTAAGTTTTTAGTTAAATAACTAAGCGCATGCACCCTGCGTGCCTTGCGCATGCGCAATTAGCAACAAATCGCAGCATAGCGAAAATCGGCAACGAGCGAACAACTCGGAATGACCACCATGATTCAAGTGTGTAAGTAAAGAAAAAAAGCCAGCAACTGGGAAAAACCATGTTGCACCGCAGGTGGGGAAGATGTAACATGTGCAGAGAGAGAGTTAGATTTAGGTGGGGTATGCCCAAACTGAAATCTAAATTGCAGTGTAAAAATATAGGTGTCTAACATTTATGGGCTACATGCAAAAGCAGCCAGTAATTTATCCTGCACAGAAACAATCCATGTATTTGCTCCCCTTGCATGGCAAAATGGTTTGTCCCAGACACAATGTTACTTGCTCTTTTTGCTTTACTTACAAACATGAATCAGGTGCACAGTCTATTGTGCTTTACATCCTCTATCGGTGTTACTGTACCCCTGTGCATGAATCAGTCACTATCTGATGCAACCAAGCCACAAGCACCCCGGAGGTGATGTCACAGGAGGGGCGAGGCAGATAGTGTTGAATTGAATGTTTGCAATAAACTATGTCAGTTGCAGTTTACTGTAACAATTATTGCACAGAGTGCTGCTGTATTGCACGTCGCCCGCCCTCTGCTAGAACAGAATTTTGAAAAGGAAGCAAAACTAGAAGGTGATTCCTGGGAAAGACGGAAGCTCCTGCACATTATTCTTTACAGACACACTAGTTCCAGATATACCAACTTTACCAAAAATGCACTGCATAGTAGTATCAATTAGAAATATTCCTTTGGTGCGGGAACAGAAAGGGTCAGCGTCAAATGCAGCGATCATGGGAGTTATTCCGAGTTGATCGCTCGCTAGCTACTTTTTGCAGCCGTGCAAACGCATAGTCGCCGCCCACTGGGGAGTGTATATTTGCTGTGCTAGGGTGCGAACACCTGTGCAGCCGAGCGGTATAAAAATAGTTTGTGCAGTTTCTGAGTAGCTCCGGACTTACTCAGCCGCTGCGATCACATCAGCTTGGCCGGGACCAGAATTGACGTCAGACACCCGCCCTGCAAACGCTTGGACAAGCCTGCGTTTTTCCAACCACTCCCAGAAAACGGTCAGTTGCCACCCAAAACCGCCCTCTTCCTGTCAATCTCCTTGCGATCGGCTGTGCAAGTGGATTCTTCGTACAATCCGTCGCCAAGCAACGATCCGCATTGTAGCCGTACGACGCGCCTGCGCATTGTGGTGCATACGCATTTGCAGTAGTGACCTGATCGCTGCGCTGCGAAAAACGGCAGCGTGCGATCAGGTCGGAATGACCCCCTATGTCGGATGCAGTGGAGCAATGTAATTGCATTTGAGTTGCACCACACATGTCCCAATTTTTATTAGTACAGAGGGGCACATTCAGAGGTGAACTAATTTAATTCGGTCGCTAATGACCATTGTTTTTAGATGGCTGTAAAGATGACAAGTAGGTTTAGTGCTGCCAACACTCCCTCTATCCCGTTGCCTTGACTAGGTTCCGCAAGGTGTCCCTTTAAAGTTTAAAGTGACACTAGATTACAGTAACTGATGTGTGTAAGACAATGAGCCGTGCTAGCTGTCCCTATGAACCATAATTAAGACTCCGTATTTAGCCCTACCTGTCTTATCATTAAATCAAGATGACGTTCTTTTGAATACATTTGCTTCACCTCCTCTACAATAGTTATGTGATGATGAAATCAGAGGTTATTGCATCAGAAATGATCATCGTCTCTGAAAATAGAATTGCACATATATATTTCCCTTGTCCGGACGATGAGCTGGAGCAGCGAATAAAGGTTTTGTAGCTGGAAGGTGGTTCAGAGTAAACATTGCCGGAAGTTTCTGCTGCAGTAAGGTTTTTATGCTTGCTCATATTATTTTTATGTTCCTACTTGCCACACAGATAAAAAGAAATTAGGCTTAATTGAGCCGGGGAGTATTAATTGTACCAGTTTAAAGAGACGTTTTGCGTATACCCTTTTAAAGTACATTACTGTGTGATCATCGTGTGTGTGTGACTTCCATTCTGCCGCAACTTCTAACACAAAGCCACGTAATTGCTCCGGCAACTTCTGACTTAAGGAGACCGTGGGCCGCTTCAGACCTGATCGGTGTTGTGCGAATTCGCAAGGTGGCCTATTATTAATCGTAGTGCGCAGGCGCGAGGCCAAAATGTGAAACAATCCAGCGATTTTTTTGATCGCTAAGCGTATGCAAGTTGATTGACAGGAAAAGGCCGTTTGTGGGTGGTAGGTAACTGGCCGTTTTCTGGGAGTGTCAGGAAAAACGCAGGAGTTTTCAGGGCGGGTGTGTGATGTTAGCTTCGGCCCCCGATCAGCCTGTGTGTATCGCACTGTATGTTATGCACACCAGTGCCTGCAGGAATGTACTGGTGTCTGAACAGAGAGGGATGCAAAACAAATGAACTAACAGACAGACTGGGAAATATGACATCACGTACACAGAAAGTGATAGGGTAACAAAACCAACACAAAGTGAACAGAGAAGCCCAGAGGCTAAGAAACTGGGTGTCTCCCTAGTATTACAAATGCTAAGATGGAAAAAGCAAGATGTTGTGTTTTAATACGTAGAGAACCCGAAATGCTGTTGCTAAGGGCAACAGCAAAACCCTAAAGGGTTACCAACGGGTGTGGCAGCAAACTCCTTGGTCAGAGATGGAATAGTAGGCACAAGGAGAGTCTCCACAATCCTAATTCTCACTTGCAGGGCCCAGGTTCAGATTACTGCCACTAAACTGACACATGGACGCCCTGCACAGTGAGAGAGGATTAAGCATGCAGGTCTGAAAGTACAGCCACAAACCTGCTGGGTTCACAGAATAGCAAAAGAACCTCAGCAGGCTAAACGACTGACTCCAGTCTTACTGCTAGGTCTGGATTGGCAGAGTGTAGTACCAAATCCCCAGGCCTATTTGCAGTAAGCAATAACAAATACAAAGCTACACAGTACTGGCTAATTTTCAGGAACTGACTAACCAACAAAGATTCAGCAGCATCTGCTTAATCTGAGAAGAGGCCTTATAAAGCAGGTGCTGTCCACGCCCCACTCAGACCTCACAGACTGTGAGCACAAAAACCAGCACCGGATCCCCTGCCTGTAACCACTGCACAGCAAAAGACCCGAACCGGAGTATCAGCTGCGCTCAGGTTACTCCGCTAGCACTTGTCTCCCGGTTGCCATGACGACGTGGCAGCACAGGGCAGGAGACCCTAACAGTACCCCCCCTCTGACGAGGGGTCAAAGAACCCCTACCACCGGGTTTATCGGGGAACTGCGAGAAGAAAGAGCGTATCAGTCTGGGGGCATGAAGATCACAACTGCGCACCCACGACCGCTCCTCCGGGCCATACCCCTTCCAGTGCACCAAAAATGACAGCCGACCCCGAACCATCTTGGAGTCAAGAATCCTTTCAACAACAAACTCCCTCTGGCCACGTATCAGAAGAGGGGAAGGTCTTCCTCTGGAAGAAGGATTACTAATCGCCCGTTTTAAAAGGGAACAATGAAATGTTTTATTTATACCCAAAGAACGGGGCAGATCTAACTGAAATGCCACTGGATTGATAACCCTGGTGATCTTATAAGGGCCGATGAACCGGGGGCCTAACTTATGAGATGGCTGTCTCAACTTCAAATTCTTGGTAGACAACCAGACGAAGTCTCCTAATTTGAAGCTGCAGGGTCTTTTCCGCTTATCAAAAACCCTTTTGGTCACTAATGACACAGACACAAGGGCTTTCTTCACTTTCCTCCAAATACCTCTAAGGACCGAAACGACAGAGGAACCACCAGGCGTGGAGTCCAGGGGGTCAAAAGAATTGGCCTTAGGATGATGCCCATACACACAAAGGAAGGGAGATATCCCTGTAGCAGAGTGAGCCGCGTTGTTATAGGCAAACTCCGCCATGGACAGATGAGCAACCCAGTCAGTCTGACACTTGCAGACATAACACCTGAGGAACTGCTCCAAGGACTGGTTCACCCTTTCAGTCTGCCCATTAGACTGCGGATGGTAGCCTGACGACAAGCTGACAGAAATCTGGAGATCGGAACAAAATGCCCTCCAGAATTTGGCCACAAACTGGGATCCGCGGTCAGAGACCACATCAAGTGGCAACCCGTGGAGACGCACAACATGCAGCATAAATAATTCAGACAGGCGTCTGGCCGATGGCAGCCCAACCAGTGGAACGAAGTGCGCCATCTTCGAAAACCTGTCAACGACAACCCAGATGGCTGTCATCCCCGAGGATTTGGGCAAGTCCACCACAAAATCCATTGAAATGTGGGTCCATGGCTTAGATGGAATAGAGAGTGGATGTAATGGGCCAACAGGAACCCCTCTAGGAGTCTTATTTCAGGCACAGATGTCACATGCCCGAACCCACTGATCCACATCCTTAGCCACCGAGGGCCACCACACCGCCCTAGATAGCAACTCCCGAGTTCTGGCAATACCCGGGTGACCTGCCGACTTGTTGGCATGGAATTCCAGGAACACTCGCTGTCTTAACCTAGGAGGCACAAACAAAAGACCTACCGGAAGGTCTGGAGGAGCCTGCTCCTGTGCTCTAAGGACTAATGACAAGAGGTCCTGGGTAATGCCCACTTTAATACATGATGGGGACACAATGGGCAACGGCTCCTCGGTGGTCTCTTGGATTGGAGCAAAACTCCGCGAGAGCGCATCAGCCTTGATGTTTTTTGACCCAGGGCGATATGTTATCAAAAAATTAAAGCGAGCAAAAAACAAAGCCCATCGTGCCTGCCTGGCATTAAGACGCTTCGCTGACTCTAAATATGCCAAATTCTTATGGTCGGTGAGAATTGAGACCACAAACTTAGCCCCCTCAAGCCAGTGTCTCCACTCCTCGAGTGCATCCTTAATAGCCAACAATTCCCGGTTACCCACGTCATAATTCATCTCGGCAGGCGAAAATTTACGGGAAAAGTAAGCACAGGGATGAAGGCGATTATCAGACACTCCCATCTGAGAAAGCACTGCCCCAATACCCATCTCAGAGGCATCCACCTCCACCACAAAAGGACGCTCTGGATCTGGGTGTCGCAGCACCTTGGCCGAAACAAATGCCCTTTTGAGACGGGCAAAAGCCGCTTTAGCCTCACAAGACCAGTGAGCAACATCCGCCCCTTTCTTAGTGAGTGCCACCAAGGGCGCCACTATAGACGAAAATCCAGCAATAAATCGTCTATAAAAATTCGCAAAGCCCAGGAAACGCTGAAGCGCCTTCAAACTAGTGGGCTGCACCCAATCCAGGACTGCCTGTACCTTGGAACCCTCCATTTGGAAACCTTCTGGGGAGATAATATATCCTAGAAATGCGATTTGCTGAACTTCAAATTCGCACTTCTCCAGCTTCGCCCCAAGCCGGTGGTCTCTGAGTTTCTGGAGGACTAAGCGTACATGCTTCCGATGTTCCTCCAGGGAATGGGAGAAGATTAGGATGTCATCTAAGTATACGACTAAGAATCTATCCAAATATTCCCTGAGCACATCGTTCATGAAATCCTGGAAGACTGCCGGGGCATTACAGAGCCCAAAAGGCATCACCAAATATTCATAATGCCCTGAGTGGGTATTAAAGGCAGTCTTCCATTCATCCCCCTCTCTTATTCGGATTAGATTGTACGCACCGCGTAGGTCAATCTTAGAAAAAATGGTGGCAGTACGAAGCTGGTCAAACAAGACCGAAATGAGAGGCAGTGGGTATGAGTTTTTAATCGTGATACGGTTCAATTCCCTGAAGTCGATGCAGGGTCGCAATGAACCGTCCTTTTTACCCACGAAGAAGAACCCCGACCCAACTGGAGACTGTGAAGGTCTGATAAATCCCTTAGCCAAGTTCTCCTGAATGTACTCTGCCATAGCCTGAGTTTCAGGACGTGACAGGGAGTACAACCTGCTCTTGGGAAGCTTAGCATTCGGCAACAAATTAATGGCACAGTCATAGGGGCGATGGGGAGGTAGTACCTCTGCAACTTTTTTGGAGAACACGTCCGCAAAATCTGCATAACACCCTGGCAATCCTGGCAAACTTAGCTGCGAGAGCCTGACTGGAAGGCTCAAGCAACTCCTGAAACAATCAGTACCCCAACTAAGAATCTCCCCAGAGACCCAGTCAAATTGAGGTTTGTGGGCCCTTAACCAGGGTAACCCCAACACCAATGGGGCAAAAGTACAGACAGTCACATAAAAGGACAATTTTTCAGAGTGTGTGGCTCCAATAAACAAAGAAATCTGGCTAGTGCAAGAGGTAATTTTACCCTGGGATAATGGTTCCCCGTTTAACCCACAAATTTCAATTTCTGACGCCAAGGGTACTAAGGAAACAGAGTGTTTCAGGGCGAATTGGCGGTCCATAAAAACCCCGTCGGCCCCACTGTCCACAAAGGCCTCAGTCTTGACAGTTTGACCGAGGATCTTCAAGGTCACCGGAATGATAAAAGTCTTCTTGGGAAATTCTGACTTCTGGCCTGACAGGATATTTCCCATCACCCTCAGGCCCTGAAGTTTTCCGGCTTTTCTGGGCATGATACTACCACATGACCCTTATTCCAACAGTACAAACACAACCCCTGCTGTCTCCTCCGCATCTTCTCACGCGAGGAGAGGCGGGTAGCCCCAATCTGCATAGGCTCCTCGGAAAATTCCTCAGAGTCTGAGGTTCCCTTGGGAAAGAAGGAAACCTCGGTCTCCCTTTCAAGCCTACGCTCTCTCAGCCGTCTATCCACCCGGATGGATAACTGCATGAGCTGATCCAAGCTATCAGGCAAGGGATATTGTACCAGTTGGTCTTTTATCTGGTTAGAAAGACCTCTTCGGTACTGGTGTCTCAGGGCTGGGTCATTCCACTGGGTATCATGGGCCAACCTCCGAAACTCCGTACAGTAAACCTCAACTGGCCTTCGCCCTTGCTTAAGGATCGAAATCTGAGCCTCGGCTGAGGCCGTCTTGTCAGGGTCATCATACAACATGCCCAGTGCCGTAAAAAAAGCATCAACACTTTTAAGCGACGGACAGTCAGGCTGCAACCCATATGCCCAGACCTGTGGGTCTCCTTGTAGCAAGGAAATCACTATGCCCACCCGCTGAATCTCTGACCCAGAAGACTGAGGCCTAAGCTGGAAATATAGCTTGCAGCTCTCCTTGAAACAAAAGAACTGCGAGCGATCTCCAGAAAAACGATCCGGAAGATTTACTTTCGGCTCCTTAACCCCTGAAGGTGCTGCTGCTGCGGGAGCTCCACCAGCGGCCTGGGAGGTGTGCATTTTAATGGGCAAATCACTAAATTGACGAGTCAGGACCTGCACCTGATCGACCACCTGTTGCAACGTATTTTGAGGGGTATGCTCCATATTCCCACAAAATTTCAACAGGAGTATTGGGCTGCTGAATATGTTATGCACACCAGTGCCTGCAGGAATGTACTGGTGTCTGAACAGAGAGGGATGCAAAACAAATGAACTAACAGACAGACTGGGAAATATGACATCACGTACACAGAAAGTGATAGGGTAACAAAACCAACACAAAGTGAACAGAGAAGCCCAGAGGCTAAGAAACTGGGTGTCTCCCTAGTATTACAAATGCTAAGATGGAAAAAGCAAGATGTTGTGTTTTAATACGTAGAGAACCCGAAATGCTGTTGCTAAGGGCAACAGCAAAACCCTAAAGGGTTACCAACGGGTGTGGCAGCAAACTCCTTGGTCAGAGATGGAATAGTAGGCACAAGGAGAGTCTCCACAATCCTAATTCTCACTTGCAGGGCCCAGGTTCAGATTACTGCCACTAAACTGACACATGGACGCCCTGCACAGTGAGAGAGGATTAAGCATGCAGGTCTGAAAGTACAGCCACAAACCTGCTGGGTTCACAGAATAGCAAAAGAACCTCAGCAGGCTAAACGACTGACTCCAGTCTTACTGCTAGGTCTGGATTGGCAGAGTGTAATACCAAATCCCCAGGCCTATTTGCAGTAAGCAATAACAAATACAAAGCTACACAGTACTGGCTAATTTTCAGGAACTGACTAACCAACAAAGATTCAGCAGCATCTGCTTAATCTGAGAAGAGGCCTTATAAAGCAGGTGCTGTCCACGCCCCACTCAGACCTCACAGACTGTGAGCACAAAAACCAGCACCGGATCCCCTGCCTGTAACCACTGCACAGCAAAAGACCCGAACCGGAGTATCAGCTGCGCTCAGGTTACTCCGCTAGCACTTGTCTCCCGGTTGCCATGACGACGTGGCAGCACAGGGCAGGAGACCCTAACACTGTAGGAGTAAGTTCTGGGCTGCGCACACACTGGAAACATAATTCGATGGTGAGTGAGGTGCGAACGGATTTGCAGCTGACCGGCGTTTGCAAAGCTTTTTGCACGGCGTACGCAGTAACGCAGACTTGACGACTCTGATCCCATAGCCAGAAAACATGGTGCCAGATGTCTCAGTTCCTGCAGCAATTCTAGGGTTACTCAGATGGTCACAGGATCTGCGATCGCCGCTGCATGTTTATGCACAGTTCCTTGGGTCTGCGAAGCTGTCTGTGGGCGTCTCAATACATTTCCAGGCGCACAATGAAACTTGACAAAAAAAAAAATGCTGAAAACTAAAATTGCAAACGTTATAAAATTTTCAATATATTTGTTTACTTGCATCTTGGCGCTCACACTCAGTGCCAACTTACCGTTACTATTCCCATTTCCTGACCGATCCAATCGTGTCAGCGCTATAAGGGCGTAATTCAGAGTTGTATACTATGTTGATGTTTTAGCAATTGAGCAGATATTGACAGACTTCGCATGTGTTGTCATCGCATGGCGCATGCGCAAAGGCACTTTAACAAATGCGTACGCAGTGAGGATTCAGTCGCAAAGTGATTGACAGGAAGTGACCGTTTGGTGGTGGTAACGTGGCGTTAGTGAGGAGTGGTTGTAAAAACGCAGGTGTGTCATGGCCCTTTATGCGGCGAGAATTTGGCGTCAGCTGCGAGCTTCTGCATACAACAACATGGCGCCTGCGTGACTACTTCCGCGTTTCGTCTGCGCAGCCCTAGACTGACTCGAGCAGTCAATGTTTAGCATTCTTGCGTATAGGCTGTGTATGTGTACGCAATTTATGAATGAGTTGCGTTCGCTCCGGTGAGCGTCTGTTTTCATTTGTGGGCGGCAGCTTCACTTGATAATATTCGCTGTTGCGTTGCGCAGAAAATTGCAGTTTCACTGGCATTAGCGTACAACTCTCATTTAGGCCCTAAGGGCAGACCATTGTAGATACACTAGGTCGCTGGGCGCCAATCAATGTGCCCATTCAGTTGAATAGTGGGCGATGCCATAGAGTCACACACATGGCTGTATATAGAGGGCACACCGTGCCATATGACACCAAGCTATCTGTAGGTTAAGGGTTCGGCTTGAACCAGCGGAACTCTCATCATCCTTTTTAAATAATGATGTTGACATGAGAATGACGACATGGCTGTAATGTAGACAATCTTGGCATATGACAGCTAGGGGGATATCCAGTTAGTCCCAGTAAATTACATGGGCTAACTGTCCCGCCGGGGGCTATCCTATTAGCCCCGATAAGCCGGCACGAGCGACGGCTTATCGGGGGTTACCTGATGCTGCAACGGGTGGCTCCTGATGGCTCCCGGTACAGCACTGCAGTTCCGGCTCCCTCTGGTCACATGACCGCTCCCCATGGGGACAGGGGAGGATGGGGGATTCCGGTCGTGGGGCTGCCCCGGCTTCCCCGCCGGGGTTAAGCGCCAAGTGCTGGCTCCTGGGCTGCGGCGCCCTCCCTGCAGTCACAGCCTGCTGCTGCGGCAGGCAAGGGACACTGCAGGTCGCCCCGGTCACTGGGAATTTTGTTTCGCCTGCCTGAGGAACCAAATCCCAGGAAACAGCCCCATTTTCATGCGACAACTGGACTGTTTCTACCGAAAACACACACGTTTCACTGAACCTGCGTGTTTTTGGGAGGTCAGCTTTTTTTTTTTTTTTTTTACGGGCGATCCATATTGGAAAAAAATCGGTGAAACATCGGAAAAAAGAAGTTAATTCACCGGTAATTGGATATCCCCCCTAGAGTCTGATTGGTCACTATGGGCAAAATCTCCACTTCTAAAAACCTACATTTTAGTCAGTTGCAATTTGGGACTTATGATTTAGTGTAGTCATCATCTTATTAGACACCTGAGATGCCGACTGCAGATATAAATAGCTATTCTCCATGACCACAGTTTTGCATGAATTTCCTACAGTATGAGCAAGCACACATTTTTGTGGCGGTTATTTGACCTTTTAGTACTTTCTAGTAAGTCCTTTTCTTTCCTAAGCCTTTTGTGGCTCATGTACAATTCAGTGTAGATAGTAGAACAACTAGAACGATTGGACGCTTTCTAACATTGTAATGCTCTAAAGGAATGACGTCTGCAATGATACGCAAATTCTAGTTCCAGCCCTCCCCTGGTGGTGTATAAGTGTGCGTCTGAATGTGCAAACACTGAGACGCCCACCTTCAGCATCTCTGCAGGCTGTAACATGGCACCATCGACACATCAGTGCTTGCACCATAAACACTGGCACTAGCATATCATACACCGTGAAGGTGAGAATACAAATGTTGTGGTGTAGGAGCAAGCTGGAGGTACCCCCTGTAGTGGATCAGTCTTCTTCCTTCGTCTTTTGGTGCAACTCTCAACTCAGACCACAACTCAGCAGAGAGGCAAGGATTCTTCCCACAGACACAGACAGGATGGCAAACAAAATGTATGCATAAGATTTTTGTTTTTATCAGTAATAACACTAATTGATGTTGGACCTATATGAGTCAATGATGAGAAGTTCACACATAACGTTCAATACATGTTTCAATACACCCTTTAAATGGTCAGAACGGTGGCGTCAGATCTGTGAGGTTTTGTGTTCCCGGCTGTGACCTCTGTGGGCCAGTGGTGGATACTGAGAAGTGACAACTCTGAGGCTTCTAGAAGTTTTTTGCCCATGAGCAGGGAATAGAAGAACTGGAGCTTGATGCTTGCAGACTAGTAACCGATGCTGCATGATGAAGTCACAAATGGGTTCTTGAGAAATGATGAATAACCAGGAAAGAGGCAAGGAAGGCAAACCTGCCGGTGGTCTTCTACAGGGACCCCATATGAGGATTTGATATTTGCTGCTCCCCACGAGCAGGTTGTGGCCCTCTGCCTGGGTTTCCCAGTACTGACGCCTGTGGACGGACCTCTGATGACTAAGATTCTGAGGGTACTAGATGAAAGCTAGGACCAATGGTACAAGTTATAGAACTACAACCAATGGTACAGAGTGTCGGACAAGAACTGATGACACAAGTTATCGGACTGGAGCCACTGGCCCTGGTTATCAGACTGAACCGATGGCACAGGTATTCGGGCTAGAACTGATGGCACAGGTAATCAGACTGGAACCGATGGCACAGGTATCAGACTGGAACCGATGGCACAGGTATCAGACTGGAACCGATGGCACAGGTATCAGACTGGAGCCTAGGCGCTTCTTATATTGTGCTGGAACCAATTATACTTCTTATATCGGGCTGGAACCGATTATACTTCTTATATCGGGCTGGAACAGAGAACTACCACAAGCTGCAGGAGTTCAGAGCCTGGAGCCCAGGGACGTAACTCAGTGACGCAAGGTTGTTCAAGGCCCCTGCTGCTTGTCTGTGAAATCCTTATATACTTCCTGGAGAGCGGTGTTTGGAGGACCAAGTCAGATGCCCGCTGCTAGGCCAGGGATTGGTAAAGGAGAGAACAGCAGCGGATTGGTGTGCAGAGTCAGGTGACCGCCTTAGAGTCTGTGGTTGGGGAATCAGCGGTCAGCTGATCGCAAGTGTCATGGCGGCGCCCGTGTCTGAGGGAAGTCTTTGGAGGGAAATCTGGCTTGGAGGAAGTAGGCCTGAATGGGGAAGCGGAGAGTGAGCAGAGCACTGTGGAGAGCTGGAACAGGAATTAGCATGCCATGCTGGGTTTGCATGGACAGACTTTACTGCTGAATACAGAACTCTACAGATTACTCACACAGGTGGATAATCAGAAGATCAGCAGCCAGCAACACAGACTGCAGCTTGTAAGCTGAGAAGACCTCTCAAATAATGGACTCAGCAAATCAGGATATACTTGGTACTGGTGAGCTGGGCTAAACCCAGCAAACGCAAACAGGACACTCTTGGAATGCAGGACTGATGGCAGAGGTAAGTCACAAAACAAGAGAGATAAAGTCAGGATCCTGACAGGTGGTAGCCCAGGGCACATTTGAGTTCTCGTGTGTACACGATAGGACCCTTAACTGACTGCATGCACAAAATAATCTCTGCTTAAATAGTATTGTTGCAGCGCTATTGTAGAAATAATACTGTAGCCGCTATGTCACAAAACGCCTCCTTGTGTGTGTAATAAATGGCTTCCTCTCTCCGAATCTGACGCAGGATTTTAGGATGCAGCTTCAAGGTAGGCACAACTTACAGGAACATGTTTGCTTAGTGCTGAAAACACTGAAACAGACTGTGGTACTGCAAGTCTCAGCCACTCTTTTGCTGCAGCTGGTGCACTCTGCTTCTCTGCAGGAGCCACACTCTCAGCACACACCCCTATGTGTAATGGCGGCCTCTCTCGGCTTCTCCAACTGCAGCTTTAGGGAGCTGCTCTTCATCCTCCTGCAATGTCTGCCCGTCATCTCTTCCCTCTCCAACTGTCATTTCTTTTAAATCAACTTTATTAAAAATGGCACCGGCCTATACACCCTTATTCCAAAATGGCCTTACTTTAGTGGGATCTCTTATGAGAGTCACTTGTACTGTAATAGTTTGCAATGGCGGAGTATCATCCTGAAGGGACTGATTTTTGCTTTTCCCAAGGTGCACCATTTTCTATACATGTCCCAAACGAAATAATATACTTTTGATGCATACGGTCTCTTAGCCCTTAATAAAGTATAAATTGCTTTAGTGAAAATCCTTTATGTTACCAAACTCTCTACTCAGTAGCTGGACATTCTGGGTTCGGGTGATGCATTTAAACTTGATATACAGTGGAAAGTCTGGACATGTTGGTGGGTACTTTGTCAGCTCCACTGAAAGTGTTGTCCTTGAACAAACCAGGCTCTTGTGGCAAAAACGGTAGAATCCTTCTTCCCCTCGTCTTTTTTATATTCTTTCGAATATTGGGACTTATGGCTATGGGAGGGAAGAGTTATCCTAGACTGAATTACCACTTCATTAAGAGGGTGACCATTGCCTGTGCCATGTCTGCAAACGTGGAACAAAACCTCATCACTTTGGTGCCACCATAAGATGTTTCTGTGGGATCCCAGTTGACGGTGATCGTGAACACTCAATTGTTCCCCTGGATGCAATGTGTGATCTAAGGAACTCTACCTGGATGCATTGTGTGATCTGAGGAACTCTACCTGGATGCAATGTGTGATCTGAGGAACTCTACCTGGATGCAATGTGTGATCTGAGGAACTCTACCTGGATGCAATGTGTGATCTGAGGAACTCTACCTGGATGCAATGAGTGATCTGAGGAACTCTACCTGGATGCAATGTGTGATCTGAGGAACTCTACCTGGATGCAATGTGTGATCTGAGGAACTCTACCTGGATGCAATGTGTGATCTGAGGAACTCTACCTGGATGCAATGTGTGATCTGAGGAACTCTACCTGGATGCAATGTGTGATCTGAGGAACTCTACCTGGATGCAATGTGTGATCTGAGGAACTCTACCTGGATGCAATGTGTGATCTGAGGAACTCTACCTGGATGCAATGTGTGATCTGAGGAACTCTACCTGGATGCAGGTACCTGGAATGCAGATTGCTTTTTGACAAATATAACAAAGGTTGTACCTTTTCCATCATGGCCTCACTCTTTGGAGGAGATTAAGGGGCCTAATTCAGACCTGATCGTTGTTGTGCGAAATGGCAAGGCAGCCAATTATCTGCGCAGGTGTACGGATCGTAATGCGCAAACGCGAAGCCAAACTGTGAAAGTAATCCGCGTCTTTTTTTTATCGCCAGGTGTCACAGATTGATTGACAGTAAGTGGGCGTTTGTGGGTGGTAACTGGCCATTTTCTGGGAGTGTCAGGAAAAACGCAGGCATGCCCAAACGTTTTCAGGGCGGGTGTGTGACGTCCGCTCCGGCCCCCGATCAGCCTGTGTGTATCGCACTGTAGGAGAAAGTCCTGGGCTACGCACAGACTACACAGACTGGAAGAATCATTCGATGGTGAGTGAGTTGCGAACGGATTTGCAGCTGACCGGCGTTTGCAGAGCTTTTCGCACGTTGTACGCAGACTTGCACAGGGCGGGTTTTCACTCTGTCTTCGCGGCGACTATCTGATCGCAAAGCTCTGCAAATTCGCAGAGGTGTGATCAGGTCTGAATTAGGCTCAAAATTAGAAGTTAATAAACTAGCTAATTGAATGCGCGCATGATTCAATTAGCTGTGGGAACCCCAGAGGGTGGATTCTTCCTCACAGCCCCAAGAGCTGGGAGCAGAAATCATAGTTAAAATGTAGACGCTCCATTTTAATGCGCTGAGAATCCCATAGATCCCAACGCTGTGAATCTATGGGTTAGCGCGTGTTAACCCATTGTTTACCGCACAGTAAAGATGCAGGGTAATTTAATAGCTCCAGGCGTGAAACCCGGAGATTTTACACGTGTGAGAGACCTAATTTATTTTCCCCTTTTGTGTCTCTTTGAAGCTCGATTTCATTACAGTTTCATTGTTGGAGTGCGGCCTATTTTCTCTGACGTTTGAGAATACAGGGGCTGCTTTACTTTACCGCGGCCCATTGGCTGTGAGGGGACCGTACTGTACCATCTGTGGCAACAACTATCCAAATGTAATCTACTAAGGTTCTTCTGATCCTTTCCAGGAAGCTTTAAGAATATCCTGCCTCACTTCCTTAGCTAATTACAGTAGATTAATTACTACTAATTGTGATAACATCTCGTTCTGACTTGGTGCCCTGACCATGGCTTGTTTAGTAATTCTTCTGTCTGCTTCCTGCTCCAAACCTGGACTGTGAACTGGTTATTCTTCAGTGCCTCCTAACGCTCCTCATAAATGGCTGGAGGAAGAGCGCACAGTGTGACGTCTTCACATCACGTGCGGGCGCTGGGATCCCATTGATTACTAGGCAGGGGGAGGTGCAGTGCAGCACCGGTGGCTGAGAGAATGGGAGTATGACGGCTGTCAGTGAGGAGTACAGCACCACGCCGTGGATTGGTAATGAAGATCCGATATGTGGCAGGTGGCCCTTTCAGATGGGGGGGCCCGAGGTAATTACCCCCCAGAGACCCTCCTTAATCCGGCTCTGATCGCCACTGAATGGATGAGTATACCGGGGGCTGAAAATCCTTCCAGAATTTCCTGAAGTTCTGTAAACCTTTATTTTAGATTAATATCCAATTATTCTGGTTCTGAAGAATAGCGAGTGGACATAAGGAGTCATTCTGACCCGTTCGCATGCAGCGATTCTTCGCTGTGGTGTGAACGGGTCAGAACCGCGCACGCACGGCAGTCACCGGGCAGTGGCCATCATAAAGAAGAAAGTGATCGCTAGCGCGATCGCAAGAAGATTGACAGCGGGGAGGCGTTCCGGGGAGTCTACGCACCGTTTTCCGGGCATGGATATCCGAACGCAGGTGTTTGGAGGGCGGATGTCTGACGTCAATCCCAGGACCTTCATCGCTGGATCCGTCGCGCAGGGTAAGTAGATCTGACCCTGGTCTTGTTTTGCAATAAACTTTTTTAGTATAGCAGGGCTGCACAAGCGATCGCAGCCCTGCTATGCAGAAATACACTCCCCCATAGGCGGCGTCTAGTTGATCGCACGAGCAGCAAAAAGTTGCTACGTGCGATCAACTCGGAATGAGGGCCATAGTGATATCATTATTGTAAGGAGATCATCACACATGAGCTTTTGGGCAGATTCTGGAAGATCCTGCTCTCCTTACCATCGACTCCTTCTTCACAAGGTGCTATAGAGAGAGAAGCATAAGCGGATTTTCACCTTAGGGTCTTGTGGTAAGGCGGAAGAACTGCAGAGGAGTATGGAGTCCAGAAAATGGCCATATGGAATTACTAGCCTCTCAGAAGTCAGTTTAGTCTAAACAGATAAAAGACGTTCTTGTTTGGTATCCAATGATGCACTTCTGCTACTGTCCAGTCCGGTTGACCGTCAGGATAAAATACAGTTCATGACACATCAATGTCATATGTTCATAGGCTCAGAGTGAAGCAGTTCAGTGGAGTATCTATAATAGGTGCAGTATATTCGAGGCACATGGGCCCCTGGGTCCAGGGGGCCCGCATCACACACCCTGCACCCATTTTCTAAATACTTACCACCCTGGAAGCTGCACACGGCCCCTCCTCTCTTAATACGCCCCTGAAGAAGTTCTTATACAATTATACAATTTGGAGGTTCTCAGCTTTGGTCTACTGAAAAGTCCAGGAGAAGGTTGAATAGAGTCTGCATATACTGCGGTGAGGAAAGGACATTTTGGGCTGATGCAGAGGTGTACGTACTGCTGATATCAGACGTACGGGCGCGTCTAAGTCAGTCGTAGTTTCAGGCACCTGCAGGGAGAAGTGTACTGTAGTGGGAGTTTCTGGGTGGGGACAGGGAGGTGGTCCATCTTATGGGAGTGTTGTGAGTGTGCTGGTGAAAGGAGCCCATAGTCAGGAAGCACTAATCGTTATTACTGCGTGTACGGACGCTGACAGTGTGGGTCTTAGTCCTGTGTCCTCAGGCCCTTTGTTCTCCATTGATGCTAAGGAAGCCTCACAAGCCTTTGAAGTCCTATGGCAAGCATTCCAGACTGCACTCTGCCATTCAGACCACAAATGACCTTTTTTAGTGGAAAAGGATGACTCTGACGGTGGAGCTGGGGCTATTCTGTTGCAAGTTTGTCCCTCTGATAGTAAATTGAATCCATGTGCCTTCTTTTGTAGACAAGTATCTACAGCTAAAGAAACTATGATGTGAGAGAGAGTTACTAGCCATTAAGAGGGCTTTGGAGGAATGGAGACGCTGGTTGGAGGGGCCGTTCCTTATTACTTCTCCCACACATGATAAAACTTGCTCTTCATAGAGTCACCAAGGAGCTACACCCCAAAACTGACCAGGTGGGAATTGTTCTTACCAAGTTTTTATTACCTTCCGACAGGTGTTTCTAAGAATCTCACAGCCGCCGGGGGTCTGTACACTGAATGTGAGTGCCGCTTTAAATTTTCACTTCCAACCTGCCAGGAGTTTTCCCATAAAAATGTCATCGCCTGTTATCTTCTCCTTTTTTCCCACTTATGATCATTAACCCAAAACCTGTTGTTGTTTTTTTCTTCTGCAGATGTCAATGGTGTCCCCGCATGTTAAGCCTACTTGGAAGAACGTTCATTCAGCCCTGTCTCAGGGCTGCGATACATTGTTCTCCTGTCACAGCTGGCAATAACAGAAAATATACAGTATGGGTGGTATTCAATTACCTGCTGTAATTTACCGATGCTAATTGGTTCATCAGAGGGCTATCCTATTAGCCATGATAAGCCGGAGTTTATCCCCGATGACGGCACTTATTGGCATGCAAAGTATAATCCGCGATAAGTGCCCCTTAGACCCGAAATAAGTGTCGTGAAAATACATAGGTGCGCGGCTTTTTCGCTGGAATTAGGTATTTTCGCTCAAAAAATTAGTGTTTTCGTGGGACCTAATTGAATAGGGTGCTAAAAAAATTGTAAACACACCCGTATTCACGCCCGCAGGACTTTTGCGGGTAATTGGATACCCCACCATGTATCCTTTCTCTGTTTGTGGGACGGATGTAACACGTACAGAGAGAGTTAGATTTGGGTGGATTATATTTTTACTGGGCTATAACAAGAGCATTGACTAATGTCCCTTCTACATATTATGGGTATACCGGACCAAGCAGAGTCCTGACACGGCCTCAGGCGCTTCAGAACTGCTGCCGCCATTCCCAGTACCGGGGGTTGGGTGAAAGTTTTCATTTATTATTGAATCAAATAATGTATTCATTGTAGTATGTAAAACGGCTGTTGTGGAAACATAGCGTAGCTTTAGTCACTACCGTTAGTCATTACCGTTCCCAATTGTAGTCCACGTGGATCGTTAAGTATGAAAAAGGTCAAAAAAATAAAAAAATTGTGAAAAACTCATGTCGACCTAGTACAGGTCGACCTAATGACCACGTCGACCTAATGACTAAGTCGACCAAACATGGTCGATCCAATGTATGTTGACCTAACTCATGTCGACCTAATGACCGCCATCCGGTTGTGATGTGTAAGATACATAGAACTAGGCAAACTAACATCAAATGCTCGGAAGACAACCGTAAAAACCTAGAGAACCCTTTGAATTGTGCCCAGCCACTATGTTGTTGCTGAAGTTGCTATGGTTGGTTACCATGGAAACGTGAGCAACATTTTTGAGGCTTTAGGCTACGCCATTATACGAGGATGGAAACATTCTTCATTCCTGGCTGCAACGTGTCAGTGCTTTGTCCTGTCTGGATGAACCGGCAACACGACCGGTTGGAGTGTCGTATTTTGCAGAAGACATATCCTTCATGTTGCACCAATCTTTCACCTCTCTGAAGAATCTTTCTACATGTTTGAGAAAATTCTACGGCGTCACCATCTTATTCCCGGCAACTGTCAGTTATTCCTGGCCTTTGTTCCCCTGATTCTGAGCTGTCTTGTAGTTTAATTACTAACACCCGGGGATAAAAGCCCCGTTCTGTTAGCACAGTTACCAGACGTTTTATGAATGGGGTCAACGACTACCGGATTTCCTCATTATTTAGCACTTTAAAAAAAAAAAAGCAATTATTTATTCATGCTGCGTTTTATGTAGATTTATTTAAAAGCTTGTTAAAAAAAATGACGTTTGTTTCGCCAGATTATCTTCTTACGCTGGTATTTACGGAGTCCTTTGAAAGCAGACAATGACAAAAACATAACAAGTCCAAACAATTTTCCAGGCCATTCCTAATACCGCGTGGTTCGATCGCAGCAGCGGCTTTGTGCATACTCTGTGTAATGCATGCGTCAAAGAAGGTTTTAGAAATTTTCACCCCCATGCAGTTGCAAAAACATTGATCAATTACGATAACTTCCGCATTGCGTGTTGCCCTCTGTCTCATACTGAAAAGCAGAGGTCTACATATTAAAATGTAAAACATTTTTGGAGCGAGCAGTCATCTCATGCGAGTCCTGGAATGGCCTCTCATTCTCAAACACTTAGGGGGACATTTACTAAGCAGTGATAAGAGCGGAGAAGTGAGCCAGTGGAGAAGTTGTCCCATCAACCAATCAGCAGCTCTGTATCATTTTATAGTATGCAAATTATAGATATTACTTCAGTGCTGATTGGTTGCCATGGGCAACTGCTCTACCTGCTCACTTCTCCGCTCTTATCACTGCTTAGTAAATGTCCCACTTAGGGCCTAATTCAGCCCTGATCGCTGCTGTGCAATTTTGCAGTGGGTTGCGATCAGATAGCTGCCGCCCGTAGAGAGTTAAAGCCTGCCACGTGCAAGTGTGCGAATGCATGTGGACACCGTGCGAAAACTTAGCCAGAAAGCGGACATCTGCAAATCCGTTCACAACTCACTCACCATCGAATAATTTTTCTGGTCTGTGCAGTGTGTGCGTAGTCCAGGATTTACTCCTACAGTGCGATACACACAGGCTGATCGGGGCCGGAGCTGACGTCACACACCCGCCCTGAAAACGCTTGGGTATGCCTGCGTTTTTCCTGGCACTCCCAGAAAACGGCCAGTGACCACCCACAAACGTCCGCTTCCTGTCAGTCAGCCTGGAGTGGAAGCTGAGTTGCCTTCCAATGCTTCCGATCACGCTAGACAATGCCTGTCGTATATTGTCACAGCTTCTCATTATGTGAAGGAGGCGGCTTCTGATGCCGGTATTCTGGCGGCCAAGGATTCTACTACATCTATCCTGGCTCGCCGGATTCTTTGGTTGCGGTCTTGGTCCGTTGATCTGGACTCCAAGAAAACCCTGGAGATGCTCCCTTTTAAGGGAGACATTCTTTTTGGAGAAGACCTCAACAAGATAGTGGCTGACTTAGCTTATGCTAAAACGGCATGTCTGCCTAGTACTGCTCCTTCTGCGCCGAAGGCTAAGAGTACTTCCTCTCGTTCCTTTCGTCCTCCCAGAAAAGCAAAAGGTCAGGCATACCCGAAACACGGTCGCACTTCCAAACCTGCTGAGCCCAAACCCAAACAGGCCTGGGCTGCCCGTCAGCCTGCTTCCAAAACTGACAAGCCTGCCGGATGACAGGGCGGGCCTCCCCCCCTGGGGGATCCCAGGGTGGGGGGCCGACTTTTAGGGTTTACCCAGGAATGGTTGAAGACCACTTCCGATGCCTGGGTACGGGATGTCGTCACTCGAGGTTACGCCGTATCCTTCAAGAAACGTCCCCCTCATCGATTTTGCCTGACAGACGTCCCTTCGGATCAGGTGAAGGTAAAAACTCTTCATTCGGTGGTACAGTCCCTCCTGGACACAGGAGTGCTAGTACAAGTGCCTCTGACTCAGGCAAGAGGTACTATTCACCGCTGTTCCTAGTCCCGAAACCGAATGGGTCTTCACGGCCCATTCTCAACCTCAAGTCCTTGAACAAATTTGTCAGGGTTTCCAAGTTTCGTATGGAAACCCTTCGCTCTATTGTTCTGGCCTTGGGACCTAGGGATTATATGGTCTCCCTGGACATACAGGATGCTTACCTGCATATTCCCATTGCAATGTCGCATCAGCAGTATCTGAGGTTTGCTGTGGGCAACCTCCATTACCAATTGCGGGCGTTACCTTTTGGCTTGACCACGGCTCCGCGTGTTGTCACCAAGGTCATGGCGGTAAGGACGGCTGTACTCCGCCGTCAAGGGGTCAGGATCCTACCGTATCTGGACGACTTGTTGATCCTGGAAAATTCCCCAGTAGTACTTCTACGCCATCTGGATCTGACTATCCAGTTTCTGCAAGCCCACGGGTGGCTCATCAACTGGAAGAAATCTTCCCTGGTCCCTGCGCAAAGCATGGTGCACCTGGGAGCGTTGTTGGACACCCGCATGCCTTGTCTGTGTGGTTTCAGAGAAAAATTGCATCTCTGCCTGATGTTCATACCTTCACTCAGGGTGTGTTATGCATTTAGCCTCCTTATGTCCCACCTGTGGCCCCTTGGGATTTGTTGGTGGTCTTGGAGGCCTTGCAGGAATTTCCATTTGAATCTCTTGCATCCGCAGATCTTAAGTGGCTTTCCCTTAAGGTCTTGTTTCTGCTAGCCATTGCCTCTGCTAGACGCGTTTCAGACCTGGGGGCCTTATCCTGTAAGTCCCCCTATCTGATTTTTCACCGTGATCGGGCAGTTCTTAGAACACGCCCTGGTTACCTACATAAGGTGGTGTCTTCCTTCCACCTTAACCAGGAGATTGGGGATCCTGCCTTTAATTCTCTGCAATTGTCTTTTGTAGAGCGGTCTTTGGATGTACGGGCTCTCCGTATCTATGTGAAGAGAACTGCTTCCTTTCAGAATTCTGATTCTCTCTTCGTACGGTTTGGTTTTCACAAACGTGGCTGGCCTGCTCACAAGCAGACTTTGGCCAGGTGGAGTAGAATGGTGATTGCACATGCTTATGTACAGGCTGGTCTTCTAGCTCCTGCTACTATTAAGGCCCATTCTACTCGGTCTGTTGGACCTTCTTGGGTGGCCCGCTGTGGTGCGACCCTTGAACAATTGTGCAAGGCGGCTACGTGGTCCTCAGTGAACACGTTCATAAGGTTCTATGCCTTTGACACTTCCGCCTCCCAGGATGCTTCCTTTGGACGCCGGGTTCTTATGCCCGCTACAGTGCCTCCCCTCCCATAAGGAACTGCTTTAGGACATCCCCAGTGTTATTCCCTGTGGAGCCCAGTGTACCCCGCAGCAGAAAATGAGATTTATGGTAATAATTTACCTTTGTTTAATCTCTTTCTGCGAGGTACACTGGGCTCCACAGGGCGCCCACCCTGACGCACTTAGCTTCTTTGGGTTGGTATGGCTTTAGCCGCTGACACCCTCTCCTGTTGTGAGAATGTGGTGTACGTGGCTACTAACGATTGTCGTCTCTTTTACCTGCTACTGCAGTGGACTGGTTAACAAAAACTGAGCTCCTGTGCACGGAGGCGGGGTTATAGAGGAGGTGGCGCTGTGCATCTTGGGAACAGTCAAAACTTTGAGCCTGTTGGTGCCTCGGATCAAGATCCTACTCTACACCCCGATATTATTCCCTGTGGAGCCCAGTGTACCTCACAGAAAGAGATTTAACAAGTTCTTACCATTAATCTCGTTATTGACTGGATTGATTTAAATGGTGACAATCTTCTGCTGTTTGAATGCAGCGATCAATGAAACATTATCAGAATACTCAATCCATACACAACTTCTAATTAAGGTAAAATCTCCATAATATAGGTTATACATCACCGTGTAACGGTCGAAGGTCAAAACAGAAGCTGAAAGCTTCAAATTAGGAGGCAGAGCACCCCTCCATCATGGCTGCTTGGCTGCCCTAATTGGTGTCTGACTGTTTTAGAGCTGTTCCGGCTGTATGTTGGATCGCGCAGTGTGTGCATAATGGTAAATCTAGCTGTGAATACATTTGCAGCACAGTAAATGCAGTCACGTTGACCTTGGAGGTGCAGATACCTAGATTATGTGAAGGTACTGCCATTAGTATCTAACATGCAATGCTCCTTGTGACCACATACAACTAGGCACTGGGCTGAAGCTCAAGACTCATGATTCATAATGCCTGTGAATAATTTATTAAATTATGTTGATTATTTCCCTCCCAGTGCACATTATCTAATGAAATTAGAGCCCAAGTTTGCAGTTGGGTAACGGAATGAAGATAAGCGACCGTCAGGAGGAATCGTGCGGGAAAAATCCCCTCCACAAGGAAGGCGACTGTATTTGAGGAGACTTAAGACATAACCTTCAAATTCCTGTAAATCCAATGTGCTTTTTCATCAAGAAACGTATCCAATTTCATCTGATATTCCCTTACTGAACCTGCAGTCATTACTTACAAAATGACATTTATTGTTAACAATATAAACCTTTTCTCGACCGTCGGGTCACATCCTATAGGCTTGTACCCCGAGCCATTTAACCCCTTGACCTCCAGAGTAACATGTAATACAAAGCGAAACGTCTCTCATTTTGATGAGCCAGGAATATAAAGATTGGAAATTGTCTCTGTCTTTCTCGCTGCCGCATGTGAAAGACACACTCACAAAGGGCCTTTCTATTGAACAGATTAGTTCAAATTGTGTTTATGCATTAAAAATAAAAAATGTATGTAAAAAATGTGAAATAACAATTTTACGCCCACACTCTGGCAAATTATAGAGTATGTGTTTAATGTCTGACACGTATCACTTTTAATTGAGTCGCAAATCGTGTCACTCTGAAACAGGCGAACCATTTTGACACATCCTTTTTGATGAGTATTTGCCGATTAAATTGATACATGCAATAGAAAAATATCTCCGCGGCCTGCTAGGAAAGCGGACGGAGAGAAAATAAAAGGCATTGTGCGACCATCTCCTGACGGCTTCCGATATAAAAGCCTTGTTTACAAATGGAGTGAAAACATTTTAGTAGCAGACGAAGGTTCTGTGTTTTTTTTTAGATTCGCGTAGTCAATATAATTGGGGTGGCGCAGAGTCCGTAGCGAAATGACGGCAATTTGTGTTAAAAAAATATGAGCACAAAAGTGGTGTGCTGTGCAGACCGAAACACATCTCTGAGATGCGTTCCGTGCGCCAGATTTACACAGAGGGCAAAGAAGATGGAAATTCGCACCTATGCAGAGCAGCGTTTAAACATCTAGAAAGTAGCGCATACTGCTCTCCGTCTGCGTACGTCCTCCTATGTGAACCTTGAGTATCTGTGTGTGCAAATACTGTCAGTGACACACCCGCGACACTCCTATAACACGTGTGCACTAGGACATTTCCCTGTCCCTGCAAAAGAACGCCCTCTATATTTTCACTGCACCCTAAATTAGGCCTACGGCTCTGCATTCATCGTTGATTACCTCCGCACTGAGCGACAAGGCACATTGCATACATAGATATCGTCCAAATTGGCTTGCAACGATAAACGAAAGACCAACGGTGAACGACCCCGGGGACGCGCATCGTTCATCGTCGGTGCATCCCCACTGAACGATATGAATGATATATCGGTTATTTTTAAACGATATCATTCATATCGATCTAAAATATCGTCCAATGTGTAGGACCCATAGTCTGCTCTACGTGCAAACACCCAATGGTCATCCACTCAACCACAAGACGAGAGGTGGCTGAGATGCGTACTACTGTAGCTGCTCATGTATATACACACACCATTCTACGCCATGCCTTCTGCTGGACGGCATCAGCTGGACCCTCTAGGAGATGAAGGAGCAGAAGGCCAACATGACCCCCTGTGTAAGGACTCAGGACCTGGCCACACATCTTTCCCCGGGGGAACCTGAGTCTGATGGAGCAAAGGCAGTTCCATCACTAGGGTGGGTTTCGCCCAGTGCACATGCCACAGGCTATTTTGCTTTCACCCCCTTAGCGCAGGACCAGGTGTTCGGGCCACTCGCAGGTGGTGCGGGGGGTTGGGGGGTGGAATAAGGAGAATCTTTTTTAATGTTAAAATGCCATTTTTGGGCACAAATATAAGATATAATATTTGTATCATTTTGTTTTAATGAAACATTTGTTAAAAGGTTTTAAAAATAAAATCAATTTTGCTTAAAACCAGGAATCTGGTGTTAATGCGTTAATAGTACTGACTGCATTGATGAGAGGGGTACATGCATTGGTCATTATAAAGGAACACCACAGTGTTTGTTTAAAATAATAGAAACAAAACCATTTATAAATGGACATAGCGTATGCGCGAAGTGTTACTTACTGCAGGGAAGCCGCAATTGTCCTCGTAACTCTACTAAGTTGCTCGTTGTTGTTTTTCAGTGGAGAAGAAGAAAGAATCCGTAAAGCACTTTGAAAATATGAGCTAAGAAACAATGATCAATAGTATCAATCAGGAATAATCAATAATAACAATCAATCAAGCGTAGCAAGGGGAAATGACAATTATATTGGCTAAGCACAAATGTCTGGATAATCACGTGTGTAAATGTGTATAGAGAAAAGTCATTTGTATACCAGTCAGAACGCTTCTCCCACTGAGGAAAGTGCCGCAGTGATCTCTGTCATCTGATATACTGTAAGTGCGCATAATGAGAGTCGTGTGGTCAGCTGTGCTGGTGTTTTCCAGTCAGCCAATGAGAATTGTGGACGTCAACTTGCCGTTGCCATCTTCATGCTGTACTTGCATCTGCCCTGTAGCATACATTTGTGTGCATATCTGCATGGTCCTCCTTTTCTGTACCGCCCTACTGATCCTCCTCTCCAATCAATAAGTATCAATGTGTACATAACGCATTCCACCCTGCAACCGTGCATTTCCACGTGTTCGCTCTCTGTGCATGCGTGTTGTGAAAACACAGATAGTACCGCTGGCTCAATGGCCCCAAGATGCACAAATCTGTCATTTTGGTTGTAGGTGTTTGTGCTGAGCAGTGGTAAGGTTTTCCCTGGATCCAGTCTCTAGGGCGACACTATCTAGGTCGACCACTATTGGTCGACAGTAACTAAGTCGACAGGGTTTCTAAGTAGACATGTTCTAGGTCGACAGGTCAAAAGGTCGACATGAGTTTTTCACGATTTTTTTCTTTTTTTTTAACCTTTTCATACTTAACGATCCACGTGGACTACGAGTGGAACAGTAATACCTTGCCCGAAGCTGACACGGTGCACTAATTGGGGTTCCCGGTCACTGTACAAAGAAAACAACATAAAAAAACCAAGAAAATCTCATGTCGACCATTTGACACGTCGACCTAGAGACCCTGTTGACCTAATTACTGTCGACCAATAGTGGTCGACCTAGACACTGTCGACCTAGTTACTATCTACATTCCATACCACACTTGGTTTTCCCCATTAAAGTTTAAAATATATTTGATACATTTTTTCGGTACTTTTTATTTCCCAGTAATTATTTTTTACTAACGTCCTAGAGGATGCTGGGGACTCCGTAAGGACCATGGGGATAGATGGGCTCCGCCGGAGACATGGGCACTTTAAGAAAGACTTTAGGTCTGGGTGTACACTGGCTCCTCCCTCTATGCCCCTCCTCTAGACCTCAGTTTGATACTGTGCCCAGAGGAGATGGCTGCACTTCAGGGAGCTCTCCTGAGCTTCCTGTCAGAAAGTAAATTTGTTAGGTTTTTTATTTTCAGGGAGCCTGCTGGCAACAGACTCCCTGCATCGAGGGACTGAGGGGAGAGAAACAGACCTACTTCTGTGAGTTTCAAGGCTCTGCTTCTAGGCTACTGGACACCCTTAGCTCCAGAGGGAGTCGGAACACAGGTCTCACCCTGGAGTTCGTCCCGGAGCCGCGCCGCCGTCCTCCTCACAGAGCCGGAAGATAGAAGCCGGGTGAGTATGAGAAGAAAGAAGACTTCAGAGGCGGCAGAAGACTTCAGATCTTCACTGAGGTAACGCACAGCAGTAAAGCTGTGCACCATTGCTCACATACACCTCACACACGGCAGTCACTGTAAGGGTGCAGGGCGCAGGGGTGGCACCCTGGGCAGCATATGAACCTCTTTTCTGGCAAAAGTATATATGTATACAGCTGGCCACTGTATATATATATATATATATATATATATATATATATAAGAGCCCCCGCCAATTTTTAGTGTATTTGAGCAGGACAGAAGCCCGCCGCCGAGGGGGCGGGGCTTCTCCCTCAGCACTCACAAGCGCCATTTTCTCCACAGCACCGCTGAGCGGAAGCTCCCTGGACTCTCCCCTGCTTATTCCACAGTGAAAGAGGGTTTTAAAGAAGAGGGGGGCACATAATTAGGCGCATATATACATATATACACAGCGCTACTGGGTAAACATATATTTATTGTGTTTTTTCCTGGGTCATATAGCGCTGGGGTGTGTGCTGGCATACTCTCTCTATGTCTCTCCAAAGGGCCTTGTGGGGGAACTGTCTTCAGATAGGAGGATTCCCTGAGTGTGTGGTGTGTCGGTACGCGTGTGTCGACATGTCTGAGGTAAAAGGCTCTCCTAGAGAAGACAAGGGGGAGCAAATGAATGTGGTGTCTCCTTCAAAAACGCCGACACCTGACTGGATGGATATGTGGAATGTTTTATGTGCTAATGTAAATTTATTGCACAAAAGATTAGAGCTGAAGCTAGGGTACAGCCAGGGAGTCAATCCATGTCTGTCCCTATGTCGCAGGGACCTTCGGGGTCTCAAAAGCGCCCACTATCCCAAATAATAGATACAGATACCGACACGGATTCTGACTCCAGTGTCGTCTACGATGATGCAAAATTACAGCCAAAATTGGCTAAATGTATATGATTATTGCAATAAAACATATTTTGCATATCACAGAGGAACCCCCGTGTCACTGACACTAGGGTACACATGTATAAGGGAAAGAAACCGGAGGTAACCTTTCCCCCTTCACATGAGTTGAACGAATTATGTGAAAAAGCTTGGGAATCTCCAGACAAAAAACGTCAGATTCCCAAAAGGATTTTTATGGCGTATCCTTTCCCACCAATGGACAGGATACGGTGAGAATCCTCCCCTAGGGTGGAAAAAGCATTGACACGCTTATCCAAAAAGGTAGCGCGGCCATCCCAAGATACGGCTACCCTCAGGGATCCTGCTGACCGCAAGCAGGAGATTACCTTGAAGTCCATTTGCACACATTCTGGTACCTTACTCAGACCGGCAATTGCGTCGGCCTGGGTTTGTAGCGCTGTAGCAGCATGGACAGATACCTTATCAGCGGAAATTGAGACCCTAGATAAGGATACCATTTTATTGACCCTAGGACATATAAAAGATGCGATCTTATATATGAGAGATGCTCAAAGACGCTATGTCGACGTCTGCTAGACAAGTCCTATGGACCTGGCAATGGACAGGTGATGCCGACTCAAAGAGGCATATGGAGGTTTCACCTTACAGGGGTGAGGAATTGTTTGGGGAAGGTCTCTCGGACCTGTTCTCCATAGCTACAGCTGGAAAATTTTTTGCCTCATATTCCCTCACAGCCTAAGAAAGCACCACATTTCCAAATGCAGTCCTTTCGATCACAAAGAAACAAGAAAGTACGAGGTGCGTCCTTTCTTGCCAGAGGTAAGGGCAGAGGAAAAAAGCTGCACAACACAGCTAGTTCCCAGGAACAGAAGTCCTCCCAGGCCTCTGCAAAATCCACCGCATGACACCGTGGCTCCGCTAAAGGAGTACGCCCCAGTGGGGGCACGTCTTCGAATTTTCAGCCACATCTGGGTTCACTCGCAGGTGAGTCCCTGGGCAATAGAAATTGTTTCTCAGGGTTACAAGCTGGAATTCAAAGAGGTGCCTCCTCGCCGGTTTTTCAAATCGGCCCTGCCAGCTTCTCCCCAGGAAGGGGAGATAGTGTTAAATGCAATTCACAAATTGTATCTTAAACAGGTGGTGGTCAAGATTCCCCTGCTTTAACAAGAAAGGGGATATTACTCAATCCTGTTTGTAGTCCCGAAACCGGACGGTTCGGTCAGACCCATAATAAATTTAAAAATCCCTGAACCTATAATTGAAAAGGTTCAAGTTCAAGATGGAATTGCTAAGAGCGGTCATCGCCAGCCTGGAAGGGGGGGGGGGGGGGGATTTTATGTTATCTCTGGACATAAAGGATGCATACCTTCATGTTCCAATTTATCCACCTCATCAGGCGTACCTGAGATTTGTGGTACAGGATTGTCATTACCAATTTCAGACGTTGCCGTTTGGCCTTTCTACGGCCCCGAGGATTTTCACCAGGGTAATGGCGGAGATGATGGTGCTCCTGCGCAAGCAAGGTGTCACAATTATCCCGTACTTGGACGATCTCCTCATAAAAGCGAGATCATGAGAGAAGTTACTGAACAGCGTATCACTTTCATTGAAGGTGTTACAGCAACACGGCTGGATTCTCAATATCCGAAGTCACAGCTGGTTCCTACGACTTGTCTGACCTTCTTGGGCATGATTCTGGACACAGACCAGAAAAGGGTTTTTCTTCCAATAGAAAAAGCTCTGGAACTCATGACTCTCTATTGAAGCCAAAACAAGTGTCTGTGCATCATTGCACTCAAGTCCTGGTAAAAATGGTGGCAACATACGAAGCCATTCGCTTCGGCAGGTTCCATGCAAGGACTTTCCAATGGGACCTATTGGACAAGTGGTCCGGGTCACATCTACAAATTCATCAGCTGATCACCCTGTCTCCCAGGGCCAGGGTGTCTCTCCTGTGGTGGCTGCAGAGTGCTCACCTTTTGGAGGGCCGCAGGTTCGGCATTCAGGATTGGATCCGGGTGATCACGGACGCGAGCCTCAGAGGGTGGGGAGCAGTCACACAGGGAAGAAACTTCCAAGGACTTTGGACAAGTCAAGAGACTTGTCTTCACATCAACATCCTGGAACTGAGGGCCATATACAACGCCCTACGTCAAGCGGAGAACTTACTTTGCGATCAACCAGTTCTGATCCAGTCAGACAACATCACCGCAGTGGCTCATGTAAACCTCCAAGGCGGCACAAGGAGTGGCATTGGCGGAAGCCACCAGGATTCTTTGCTGGGCGGAAAATCATGTAAGCGCACTGTCAGCAGTGTTCATTCCGGGAGTGGACAACTGGGAAGCAGACTTCCTCAGCAGACACGACCTGCATCCAGGGGAGTGGGGACTTCATCGGGAAGTCTTCGCGCAGATGGCAAGTCAGTGGGGACTGCCCCAGATAGACATGATGGCGTCCCGCCTCAACAAAAAGTTACAGAGGTATTGCGCCAAATCAAAAGACCCTCAGGCGGTAGCAGTAGACGCCCTAGTGACACCGTGGGTGTTCCAGTCGGTCTATGTGTTTCCTCCTCTTCCTCTCATACCCAAGGTGTTGAGAATAATAAGAAAAAGAGGAGTGAGAACAATTCTCATTGTTCCAGATTGGCCACGAAGGACCTGGTATCCGGATCTGCTGGAAATGCTCACAGAAGATCCGTGGTCTCTTCCTCTAAGACAGGACCTGTTACAACAGGGGCCATGTCTGTTCCAAGACTTACCGCGGCTGCGTTTGACGGCATGGCAGTTGAACGCCGGATCCTAGCGGAAAAGGGAATTCCGGATGAGGTCATTCCTACTCTGATAAAGGCTAGGAAAGACGTGACAGCGAAACATTATCACCGGATATGGCGAAAATATGTTTCTTGGTGTGAGGCCAGGAATGCTCCTACGGAAGAATTCCATCTGGGCTGTTTCCTTCACTTCCTACAGACTGGAGTGAATTTGGGCCTAAAATTAGGCTCCATTAAGGCTCAGATTTCGGCCTTATCCTTTTTCTTTCAAAAAGAATTGGCTTCTCTCCCAGAAGTACAGACTTTTGTGAAGGGAGTGCTGCATATTCAGCCTCCTTTTATACCTCCGGTGGCGCCTTGGGACCTTAACGTGGTGTTGAGTTTCCTTAAGTCGCACCGGTTTGAACCACTTCAAACGGTGGAGTTAAAATATCTCACCTGGAAGGTGGTC